>NC_056728.1:1118917264-1119029764 GCF_019279795.1 Protopterus annectens
AGACCTTCCAGATTATGTATCTGTCTCCCTCTGGTGCTATTCCCCCCACATGTACTCCATGCCCTGTATCTGCTTTCATTAACATGCTATTTAGGAGTTATATTCCTTGTTTGGTATATGCTGACACTACAACTCATTCAAAAGTAGGTATGTCCTGGGCAACCCATCTAGATTCATATGGTGGCAGTCTTGGTGGTGTGAGATCTTAAAAAGAGAATGGAATGTAAGGCTACAACCTATATATGTAGTTTGGAGTTATCATATTTTTGTATATGTAACCACTAAAATTGTGCATGATCTGTAACCAACAGAAACCCTCAGAGTAATAAGTGATTCCTGAGAGTTGTATTAACTGCTAATTATCTTGTTTCAGTGGTCATCAGCTTTCAGCTTATGCAGCAAATTGGGTGCTCATCACCCTCAATTATGTGTGCCCATATTGCTGTCATGAATCCACAGAGGCATCTGTGATTCCTGTGAACTCCATGGAGACATCCTAAGCCATCAAGATGGGCTTACAGCATAGCATTTCTAGTATGGCCTTAACCATAGTTAGGTCAGTCAGAGGGTGTGTTATAGTGGGAGGATTTGGGATAAAATCATGGTAGTTGTTGGCCAGCTCTGTAAAAAGACCTTGACTTGTCTTTTCATAATGAGTTTTGGGTCAACTATGTATGGGTTTTACCTTCATTGCCTGTGGCTTTTCTATCGCTCTTCCTATAACATAGCCTAAATATCACACTTTGCCTGTATTCCCTTTACATTTATCAGGGTTGGCTGTTAATACAGGTTGGTGAAAAGAGTTTGAAACAGTTTGGAGCTGTCTTTCCCATCTTCAGAGAAAATATCTATATCATCATGGCAATCTGCTGCAAGGTCCATAAGTGAGTGCCTGAAATGAGTAATGTTCATGATTTCATGTTAGGTGAATAAACCTTAGCAATTTGTTTTCTTTCTTTCTTTTTTTTTCTTTTGGAGTATAGAAGTGTTTTGTGTAGAATTGTAGACTAGTATAGATAAAACATATTCCAAACTGGGGAAGAATTCATTACAGGTGATGGCGTTTCCTTCTTCAGGTGATGAGAGGAGTTTTACAGTGTTCTCTCCATTTGTTGTCTTACAATAGGCATTATAGCTCTTATACTGTCCTGCAGTTCTGTGTGATGTGCTATCACACTCTTAAGAGAAGTATTTTTCTCTTCTCAAATTTCCTTTTCTATGTCTAGCAAGCCTTAAGGATGTTTGGCATATAATAGTTCAAATGGAGAAAATTGGATTGAGGCTGGGAATACTTGTCTTACAACAAGCAAAAAGCATGGTAACAGCTGTTCTCAATTTTTTTTTTTCTTGTTGTTCAATAGCTTTTTAGGGCTTCTGTACACATTGGTGAGATACTTTTTCTCAAGTTTCAGGTACCCAAGACAGAAGACAGTGAGAAACAGAATTCTGGTCACAATTTTCCATGGTAAATTGCTCTTAGTGTTACTTATAAGAGGGTACCGGCAGTGATTTCTTCTTCTTGTTTGTATGAACATGGGGTTGGGGGCTTGCCCTTATATTGCCCTTACACTGGTGGTATAGGGTTGCCCCTAAAACAATTACAGTGCATTTTTTCACGCTTGTGTTTTTTCTTGTGGGGGCATCAGATTTGGTATTGTGGCATACTGGGATTTTGGAATTCAGGTATTAGTGGACCCACTCTACGCTGCACAGACTTCAACATTTCGTTAAATTGTTCATATAGTTGATCTGTTTGTGAGTGACATGCCAGTGTTCTCATCCTTTTTAGATAAGAGTTGGCAAAGTTCATGCATTACTCTGGATATGAATAGGGTACCTTGATCAGTAAGGATTTCTCAGGAAATTCATGTCTTGAAAGCAGTGGTACCAGTTTTTTTACTATTGATTTGGCATTTACCCTTCATAAGGGCACTGCTTCTTAATGAATTATTGCCAGTATATACTAGTGACCTTTACTTGACCTTACAAGTAGATTTGCTATGTCTGTTGCTAAGAGTTCAAACAGAACATCTGCTTTGGCATAGGTATCAAAGGGCTCCTAATTTCTGGGTTAGGTTCTACTTTGATAGTCTAGACAGGTTGCACAGTGATGCTCAGGTCCCTTTATAATCCCATGTCAGTAAAATCAAACTAGAATTATCACCTTTGTTTTATCCAACCTCAAATCACTACCCAAGTCATGGCTATATGTTAACCTCATTTCAAGGGCCTTGGTACTAATAACTGGCTCAGTATTATTTCTTTTTATTTGGTTATCTGCACAGTAAGCCATTTCTTTATTCAAACTATGGTATGAGATGGGGCTCTTCTGTTCAGTTGTTTCCCCTTCTACTTTTTCTATATTCTCTCTGTAGTTCCACTTAAGATGTCATCTTCCCAGTGAAACTCTAAAGTTAATTATGGTGTATCTGAAGGTTAGTCAGTTCACTATTATTTTCACCACTAACCTGATGTAAAGTGGAGGCTGTAGCCTCTTCCTCCAAGCAGACAGGCATATATCTTTTTTCTCCTTCTCCTAGCTCCTCCTTTAAAAGGTGTAACTCATGAAGATAGGTTATTAGTTCTCTGCACAAGTATAGCAGAGGAAATATTTGGACTCTGGTCAGATGCTTTTCTTTCCTTTATTTTCACTATGACATTCAACTCTTCTTTCCTGAATTTCTACTACAGGCTCTTTTATCTCAGTATCTGTACTGATCTCTTTCATTGTTCTGACTTCTGAAGCCTTTTTTGGTGTATGCTTAAGTGTGAACCATTCCCTGGTGGTCTGTATGCTACCTTTTTTGTAGCCTTATCTACATGACCCAGTATACGATTCGACCATTTATCCTACACCTAAACCCCAAATTTTAGTGCCTTTTTGTGCTATCTAATTCCACACTTTATATATACTGGGATTACGTGTGTTTCCTTGGCAATACATTTAGTTCTTCTCCACCAATAATTTTCTTTGAATTGTGGGAAGTTTTGATCAATTATTACATTATGAGTTAAATAAAGCACAAAAGTTACTTGATGTAGCACTTTACCAAGAAATGTTTGCATTTCTACTTGGTTCTAGAGTACTATTCTACATTTCCATGCATGTATATTACTTCAGTTTACCAGCTGTTTTGTTCTTATACATGCATTGTGTTCTAACAAACATAACTATGCTTTCTGACTAATAATCTTTTCAATTATTTTGTCTATACAATAGGATTTAATTTGACAAGCTTAACAAGGGCAGAATTACAGAAAGCTCATTCCATTGTACTTGACGTTAAAGCACTGCCATATTCAGGTATATTTTACTTAATAGCAGGTTGACCTTGTTTTATAAATACACCATTATTGCTTTGGACTGCAAACTAGTTAACTATGTGTGTTTTCTTAACACATTTAAAAAAAGTTTATTTCAGTTAGTATTTTAATTTGCTTGTTGTCAGGTACAGGCACGCATCTGGATGAGGGCTTATGGTTAACGTTGGATGTATGCAAGATTGGGCTCATCTCACACCTGGTGCCATTCAATGATTTTGCACCCATCATAGGTGAAAACCAATTAGAGATCCTCACTAAGGAACAGGAAGAATGGTCCATTCTTTCCTGATCTCCCAAAAAAGCTTGCTGTTGTGTTGAAACTGTGCCCGAGTGTATATTTCTTAGCTAGGATCTTATCTTCGAGTGATACACAGAGAACCACAGTGTTTCAGATTAAATGTTTATAGAAATTGTAGAACAGAGCGTGTGTGTGCTGTATCTTTAAGAAGTGTTTTAAGGACTAAACGTGCATATAAATACCGAGTACGTGCTGATCTCCATGACATTTTGAGAGCGCAGCCAGAGAGTGAGCATGCATGAGAGTAATAGCTAGTTTGTATATAAATTTACTTACACTAAAGTTAATAAGCCTCAATCCTGATATGTTCATACATAATAAACCTGCTTAACAGAATCCACAAAGTCTTGTCTATTGTATCCTAACTAGACGAGTGACATGGTGTCAGAGCTAGGATTCCAGGGAGTGCTTTCCAGAGCTATAAGATGCAGGGTTAACAGTGAAGGTAAACTAAGAGAAATGAGCATGAAAAAGAGTCAGAAAAGAACCAAATGTAATGAAAACTTGCATGAACAGTTTATTTTATAAAAAGCATAAAACAGAGCATTACAATGGCACAAACCGCATTATTAAACAAGCGAGGGGCACAAAAGGTTTGTTGATTAAACAAAATGTTTCAGATTAAGAGATTTGATAAAAGGGGCATCAGAAAAGTACATCAAGGGCATGTTTAGAGTAAAACAAACATGTTTAAAGCAAAACAGGCATGTTTAGAGTAAAATGAGCACAAAAAAGTATAATGGGCACAGAAAGAGATTAAACGAGCAAAACAAATATAATAAGGGCAAAAAAGGCACATTAAGCATAAATAAAGCAAGGCGACTGCATGAGTTTTGGCAAAGTATTGTGTTTTGGCGTAACTACTATTTTGCATTAATTGAAGCCCTGAATAGCATAACCAGAGTTATTCAAAGTATCTCAAAATGTGTAGCTTACAGTGTGTGCTTATTACTGTTCATGTATTCTGAAGAGTTTATTTGTGTGCAAAGTGCAACTATTTCATAAAGTACAGTCAAAGTACAGACATTTCAAAAAGTTTCCTGTGCTGGGTGTATCTATTCGCAAAGTGCCGGCATTACAGAGTGTTTCTTGCACTGCAAAGAATTATCTAGCAAAGTACCACCATTTTGGAGAAGTTTCAGTGTGCCGTGTACTGTTTATTCACAAAGTGTAGTTACTTTGAAATGTTTCTTACTCTCAGCTTTTTCTGCCCAATTCATTCACACAGTGCAGTCATTTGAAATGTTTCTTACACTGACAAGAGGTGATTTCTTGCAGTATAGTAATTTCAAGAGTATTACTGTGCCTGAGAGACTTATTTCACAAAGTTAAGTTATTTGGAGGCTTGTTGTGCTGTTGGGCATAGTTACGAATACTGGCATAAATTTCTGGCATATGTATATATGCGTGTGTGTTTGTGCATGTTTGCAAAATCCTTCACTGGTATGTGTTAATATGGCAGATGGATTTGAAAGCCCTCACCACTTGTATTTGATCAGAATATTGCAGAGAATTGGAGAATATTTGTGTAAAAGTATGATATATTTATACTAGCAGCTTATTCTGATAAAGATGCATGCACCAGGGCATTCATTTTACTAAACCTAGCTGGGTCAGAGGCCATTGAAAGAGAGCATACATTTGTGTATGCACCAGCAGTATATGAGGTAGAAGGTGAAAACCACAATGTTGTTGTACAGGCTAAATCAAGGGAAGGCCCCGAGTGTTTGAAGCACAAATTGAGAGAAATGTGTAACCCCCAGACAAATATTACATTAGAGAGGCATTTGTTTTACACAAGAGATCAGAAACCAGGGAAGACTTTTGCAGCTTTTATTACTGACCTGAGGAACAAAGCTAAAACGTGTCAGTTTGATGACGTAAAAGAGGAGTTGATAAAGGACAGGCTTGTGTGTGGTGTTAATAGTGCTGCTGTGAGAAAGATATTGTTTCCTGACAGTGATTTAATGCAAAGCAAAGCTACTGAGATTTGTCAAATCCATGAAGTAACAGAAAGGCACACAAGTATGCGTGCAAGTGATAAGAGCATGGTTTCGGCAGGTTCCACAGCAAATGTAGATAGCATATAAAATGTGGCAAACAGAAGCAGGCCTAAGCACATGACAGCTACAGCCCCTGTGGATTCTACAAGGAAAGCATGTAGTTTTCCTGCAAGTTCTAAGACTAGTTCAGTTAAAGGTGCATGCTCAGTGCAGTATCAGTGTGAATCAGCAAAACCCAAATCTAGCTTTATAGTTAACTGTTGCAGATGTGGTGCCAATCATGAATCTAAAAGAGAGAAATGTTTGGCATTTAGTCAGCAATCCCACAAGTGTAAGAAATGGAACCATTTTCAAAAGTTGTGCAAATTAAGTAAACCTCACACAGTTATAAAGAAGGGTCACTCAAAAAAGCAAGTTGATCATATAGAGAGCTGCAATTCTACTTTCTATGCAGATGGTGCGTCAGTAGTTTATTTATTTATTTATTGACATTTCTTAATCAGGTTAGTCCAGCTGAGCCAGGGGCCCATTTTCAGTGGAGACCCAAGGAGAAAAGCTCCAGAAAATTAACAATTATTACAAAAGTTACAAAGATATAATCAACAGATAACATACGTCTACTAGCAAGTAATAGCATGACATAACATAAGTCTATTAACAGGTAACAAATCCATAAATATTACATATTAAAAAAAAAGCAAAGTATGGAATTCAGTGGAATACCATACATGAAGTCATTCCAATGTACAAAGAGTCAATAGCAATACAAGAACTTATTATTTATTTATTTTTGGTGCATTTAAAAATAGGAAAAAGAGGGAAAGGTAACAGAAGGTGCAGGGTATATGAGGAAAAAGAAATTATGTAGATAAGAAGGGAGAATAAGTCAAGTGGGGCATTGACAAGGGAAGGACCATGTTGTTTGAACAGGTATTTTTGAGGAGTGCTTCTTATATTGAGAGAGAGTAAGTTCTAAGCATGGGCTATAGAGTATTTATAAAGGAACTTTCCAATGTTTTTATTGGGTTTGTATATGTCAATGAGATGTTTTCTGGTAGTACGGAGGTGGCATTCGGGGTTATAGTAGGACAGTAGATTAAAGATGCAATATGTAGTTGAGAAAGAAGTAGTTGATCAGGGAATCTAGGCCGCTGGAGTGTCTTAAGGGCAAGGCAGTGATGGGATTTGTATGGAAGATTGGAGGCAAATCTAGCTATTTTGTTATATGTTTGCTCTAGTCTGGAGAGAAGGGATGTTTGAACATTAGTAAGGATGGGGGCAGTGTAAAGAAGACATGGTAGAAGAGGTGACTGAGCTAGGGAGGATTTGGTGGAGAGTATAAGAAATTTCTGGTTGCGATAGAGAAGCCCAAGTTTCTGGTGTTTTTGTTAATACTTTGTTAGCTATGTATATAGTTTGGTATGGGGTTTAGGTTTGATAGTAGTGTTGTTGTAGGAGGTGATAGAGAAAGAGGCTTTGTGCAGAGCAAGTGTTTTAGGAAGGAAGAGAAGGAGTTTAGTTTTTTTTTTTGATTTAAAGGAGTTTAGTTTTTTTTTTTTGATTTAGTATGAGTTGATTATCAGAAAGCCAGGTTTCGACAGAGGAGAAGGCGTGTTAAGTGAGAGCTAGAAGTTCAGGAATGCTGTAGGCAGAGGTGATGATAGTGGAATTGTCGGCATATTGTAGAAGCATTGCGAGCTTAGTAGCAGAGTGAAGTTTGTCAGTGAAAATATTGAACAGGAGGAGGCCAAGGACAGATCCTTGAGGGATGTCAGTGTTTACTGGGAGGAAAGGGGAGAGGACAGTTTGCCAGAGAATGGATTGCTGCTTGTTGGAAAGGTAGCTAGAAAACCAGTTAACAGAGGAGGTAGAGAGATGAAGATCAGAGAGTTCAGTTAGAAGTTTGGAATGGGAGACAGTATCAAAGGCCTTAGTTAGATGGGTTGAGGAATAAACAGGAGATGAGCAAGTTATTGTTGCAGGCTTCAGCTACTGTTTGGGAGAAAGAGAGTAGTGCAGTGGCTGTACTATGGTGCGGTCTAAAGCCATGTTGGGTGGGAGTTGGGAGGTTGTTGTCAAGAATGTGGTCTTCCTAAATCTCACATACTCCTTGGCAAAAGTGGTTTATATTAAGAAAGGTATGCAAAACAAGCAAGACCATAATTTATAAGAAAAAGGGTTTAGTAGAAGTAGAAAAACAGCAGGGCTTACAAATAGTTAAACAGCATATAAAAGGAGACTGCTGTCAGAAGTACAGAATGGGGGTGGGGGGGTCAGGAAAAGCAGTAGCTATTTGGACTTACTTGTTTTGCATACCTTTCTTATGAAATAAAATAAAATAAATCACTTGTACCAGTAGTATGTTTAGAGAGTGTGTTTAGAAAGACCACAGTTTATAGGAGAAAGGGTTTAGTAATACTATATAAAACAGCAGGACTTTTAAAGAGTTAAACAGCATGCAAAGGGAGACTGCTGCTAGGAAGTACAGTATTGGGGGAGGGGGCAAGCTGATGTCTGTGGTGGAGTGCTTTAGTTAAAAATAGAAATTAAACAAGGGCTAGCAATTAATTTTGTACAGAGGACAAACATACTTTCTGTATATTTTTAAAATAACACTGATTCCGAGTTTTCCTGGATCTGTAAAGGAGCACTGCAGGCCAGTAGTTTGAACTTGGCTTGGTGGGGATTTTTTAGTTGGCAAAAAGGTTGATGCAGTGAATTTGTTAGCAAAGAACAAAGTATTTTGTACTGTCCAGATCAATGGTAAATCCACTGAGCTCAAAGTAGACACTGGTTCAAAGTGTAATGTTATGTCAGCAGATTTACTAAGGTGAGAACTAATGAACAACTCAGTGTGGCTAGTAGTGCAAAACTTGTTGCTTATGGAGGTGAAAAAATTCAAACCAAAGGCTCAAAAGTGCTTTCATGTTATTTGGCTAGCAACTGTTACAGCTTGTTATTTTATTTAGTCAGATGACCTGTGCGGTCATTATTGGGTCTCAGAGACAGTTTAAGAATTAATCTGCTTTCTTTTACCAAAGAAGTTCCTAGTTCCAATTTTTCTGAAGGTATTTTTTCAGACTATGCTGATGTTTTTATTGACAGGTTGGGCAAACTTCCAGTTGTGTATTCTATGAAATTAGATCCAGAGGTCAGTTCAGTGGTCAGACCAGCAAGAAAAGTTCCAGTAGCTATGCAGGATAAAGTTAAAGCTCAGTTGGATAAAATGGTGCAGCAAGGTGTAATTTATCCAGTCACAGAACCATCTGAATGGATATTATCCATGGTAGCATCCCACAAGAAAGGCTCAGACAAAATCAGAATATGTATTGACGCAAGAGATTTGAGCAAAACATTAAAGAGACCACATCATCCAATGTGTATAGTCGAAGAAGTTGCAGCCTTAATACCGAATGCCATTGTTTTTTTCTGTCTTGGATCAAAAAGTTTATTTTAGCAAGTGATGCTTGACTGCAAATCCTCATTACTGACTACTTTCAGTACCCTGTTTGGCAGATACAGATTCCTAAGGATGCCATTTGGAATAAATTCTGCAAGTGAAGTCTTTCAGAGTGCAATGAAGCAGATTTTTCAGGTTATCTTTGTGCCATAATAGTAGATGATTTTTGATTGGAGGCAATGGTGAAGCAGAGGATGACAGAAATCTTAAGAGAGTTCTAGAAAGAGCACGTGAAGTGAACTTAAAGTTCACTCCTCTAATGTGCAAATTCAGACTACCAGAAGTTACATATGTAGGTCAATTATTTACCAGTACTGGCTAGAGACCAGATCCGTCCAAGCAAGCAGCTATTCTTGAGATGCCAGCACCTGATAATGTTCAAGCTCTACAGCATTTTCTTGGCATGGTCAATTATTTAGGCAAGTTTATACCAGACTTCAGTGAGTTGACAGCACCTTTGACAGAGCTGATGCACAAAAATGTTACATGGTCTTGGTTGGAACAGCACCAGAGAGCATTTGAAGACCTTAAGCATAAAATTGCCACCCCACCTACATTAAGTTACTATGATGTCAATAAACCACTAATTCTTTCTTGTGTTGCTTCCAAATATGGTCTTGGCACAGTTATTCTTCAAGCAGGCAGACCAGTAGCCTATGCATCTAGAACTCTTATTCAGACTGAAATGCAATATGCTCATATCGAGAAAGAACTTTTGGCAATAGTGTTTGCATGTTCAAAGTTTCATGATTATATTTATGGTCGAGCTATTCAGATTGAAACTGATCACTAACCATTAGTTACCATTCTAAAGAAGCCTATGCATTCAGCTCCAGTGAGATTACAAAGAATGATGCTCAAATTGCAAAAGTACAACTTCAAATTGGTCTATATGAAAGGCAAACTTCTTTATCTGGCTGAAACCTTATCCAGATCATCCAGAAATACAGTGGAACAGCTTGACACATAGAATTTTGACTTTGACATAATGGAAATGTGTAATTTTTCTACCATGATACTGGATGAGCTGAGAAATCATACAAAGACTGATCTAATTTTACAAAAGCTCAGCCACTACATTAATGTTGGATTGCCGTTAAAGCAATCTAGTATACCACCAGACGTGCAAACTTATTTTCTTTACAGAGATGAGATGTTGATGGAAGATCGCATTATTTTCAAAAGTCCTAGAACTGTTGTTCCTGCTTCCTTACAACATGAATGTATCCAGATTTTGCATCGTGGTTACCCAGGTTACGAATCTACCAAAAGAAGGGAGAGAGAGCTAGTATTTTAGCCTTCTCTAGTAAAAGACATTGATAAAGTGCTTTCTTCTTGTTCAGTATGCAATAATACTAAACCACATTTGCAAAGAGAACCACTTCATCTAAGTCAAGTTCCTGAACTACCTTGGTCAACAGTAGCGACTGATATATTCAAGTGGAACAATCAATATTACTTAGTACTGGTAGACTCTTATTCAGACTGGATTGAGATCGATTTACTACCTAACCTAATGTCCACTGCTGTTATCACTAAGCTGAATTGTCATTTCTCAGTCCATGGTAGTCCACACAAAGTTATTTCTGACAATGGTACTCAATTTACTAGTCAGTTGTTTCAGAAATTTGCAAGAGAATGGGACTTTGTACATATTACTAGTAGTCCACAATATCCACAGTCAAATGGACTAGCTGAACGTGCAGTACAGAGTGCAAAGTAATTACTTGAAAGGTCAAAGCATCACAATACCAATGTCTTTTTGAATTTACTCAATCTCTGAAACATACCCTTTGACGATATACTTAGCTCACCTTCTCAGAGACTTCTACCCAGGCTAACCAGAACAACATTGTCTATTAGTTCCAGTTTGTTGAGGCCTAAAGGTAAGAACAACAAAACCATTAGAGTCCAATTATTCAGGAAGCATTCTTTCCAGAAGTCCAGCTATGATAAATCAAGCAGATTTCTTCATCCACTGAAAGAAGGAGACAGTAAGGATACAAATGATGAAAGGTTTCGACCAGATTGGTCAAGTAACGGGTATATGTACCAAGCTGAGATCCTGCTTCATTGAATCTGAGGGTGTGGAGTACAGGAGAAATGGCAGGCATATTTTTCCTGTACCAGAATCAATATCACAGCATTGTTCCTGTTATACAGACTCTAGATCTCAGAGCAATCCGGACAATGTTCCTGTTGCAGAACGTGTCTTAACCTCTACTTCCATTCCCAATGTTGTTCCTGATGTACCTAAGGTTGAACATTCAGCAGAGACAGTCTTAGTTGCTAAATCTGATTCTAAATTTTATGTCACATGTTTTGGTCGTATTTCAAGACCTAGTGTGAAATAAACAGTGGCCTGGACTTGATTGTATATATATATATATATATATATGCGTGTGTGTGTGTGTGTGTGTGTGTGTGTGTGTGTGTGTGTGTGTGTGTGTGTGTGTGTGTATCTAGTTCTCTATAATTGCATGACAGAGAATTATTTGTATTGATTGCATTTCCACTAATATTGTCAATATCATATAACCTATTTCTCAAAGAGGGAGGATGTAGAACAGAGCGTATGTGCTGTATCTTTAAGAAGCATTTCAAGGACTGAACGTGCATATAAATACTGAACACGTGCTGATCTCTGTGACATTTTCAGAATGCAGCCAGACAGTGAACATGTATGAGCGTAATAGCTAGTTTGTATATACGTTTACCTAAATTAAAGTTAATAAGCCTCGATCTTGATGTGTTTGTACATAATAAAGCTGCTTGAACAGAACCCACAAAGTCTCATCTATTGTATCCTGACTAGACAAGCGACAGAAATATAATAGCAATTTATATTTTTTCCCAAGTACAGCAAGGTACTGTTTAACATCAGCATGGGTGATTCACTGATGAGGCCTTTTTGTAAATCTCTGATAAAGTAACATATTTTGCTTTATGTCATTTTAATTTTGCTTAGATAGTATAATCCGTAGTGGTGCAGCAGTAGTGTTTTTGCCTCACAGCAAGAGGTTCTCCCATTCGATTCCCGGCTGGAGTGCGGGGAGTGCCTTCTGTGTGGAGTCTGCATGTCCTCCCCGCAGTTGGGTGGACGTTCGAAAGACATGTGTAAATGGGCGTACCTTCGTTGAAGGTTGAACATCGAGCTGGCACCTAGGCGTTCGTGAAAATCTACTGCCAATCATTAGTGGACCAGAGTTCCGCTGTGGCAACCCCTAACTGAGAAAAGCTGAAAGACAACAACAACAACAAGTGAACTGATTTTTCAGCTAGGACTGGAAAGGTGTATTCTAGAGTTTATTATAATTTGATTTATTTTATTTATTTATTTATTTTTGTTTGTTTGTTTGATTGTGTGTTTATTTAAATTTGTAGACAGGAGAAGAGCACTGATCAAAAATGACCTATTTCAGTCACAGCTTGGGTGTAAAACACATAACAGGTGTTAAAAGTAAAAGTATACTGCAGAAGCAAAGTACAAAAGGTATATAACATTGTGCAAGCTAGAAAAAGCACATGGTTTAAATGATAGTACTAATCTGATTTTTTTAAGATAGAAGGCTTATAAAGCTCATTTATTGTCACTGAAAATTATACTTTTTAAATTTGAATTTGGAATGGTGGTGTTAATTATTGTTGATAGGGCAGCCTGTTATAACATTATTAACTGAGTTATTTAACATAATTGATCATGTCATTTTTAGGCTTATGTAAGAAATTTGTTGTTAGCGTCTTATTAATCTGATGAAGTCCTTTAGGGAGACGAAAGTGCTAAATAAGTTGTATTGCTTCCATTTCTTGAAGTGTTTTTTCCCGCTTTACTGACATTTAACACTTGGTTTAAATATATTTCACAATTGGATAGAAATTAAAAGAAGATGGGGAATTAATAACACTTAAATGATATATACACTTTTTACCAAATTTCCTCCTCCTTTGCCAATGTTTTTACCTTGTTTAGTTAAGTAATTAGCCATGCTGTGACACATGAATAGCAGAGTCAGCATTCTTTCTAACAGTTTTGATTGTATGCATTTACGGAGTCTGCGACACCCACCACTGCTATCAATATGTGATGGGCATCAATATATGTCTTTCCCACACTGGACCAGTAATCAAGGAACCTGGATCCTCACACTGACACTTTAGAGGGACGTGCACTTGGAATACAAATAGATATACTTAGTATTTCCAGATGCAGATCTCTTTGCATCAAGTACAATTTCCCTTAAGTGCACACAGAGAACACACTCAGTCCGGGGTCAAAAGGTCTCTATATCTGTCTCTCTCCAGATCCCCAATAAGACTCCCCACTGGTACAGCTCTTGGGTTAGGTTTTCAGCCAAGTGTCCATGCCAAGTCCTCCAGCACCCTTTCTGTAAATCCAGTGCTTTGTGTCCCTGCCCCAAGTACCTGACACACACACACACACACACACACACACACACACACACACACACACACACACACACACACACACACACACACACACACACACACAAACACACACACTGAGAGATTTGATTTGCACACACACATATCCAAAAGACTGGCACATGTCTACTAGCTATTCCCCCTTCTTTCCAGACTATAAGGAACATTCACTGCCACCAGGCACTTCACAATCAGCTACTCTAAGGTCCTTAACAAAAGGTGTCCAATTATACTGTGTAGTATTAATATTATTACAAATGGCAGTAGTTCACCAAGATGGCTAGGCCTTCTGGAGTGGCCGACACAGTGTCACCAAATAAATATAAGTACTCTCAAAGGTTAGATACAGTCTACAAGAACCTGCCACGATAAAAGTATTACATATATTTAATAATAAATAGTAAAAGTACATGAAAATACTGACTACATATTCATAGTAAAACACAGAGTTCATATCACAGGAAATATTGAAAAGAACATTGAAGAACAGACTCAGACAAATAAAGAAAAACAATATCAAAACTAAGCTTCACTATATTCCTAACTAAATCTAATAGAATTTTACTGTTCCCTAGTAAGTTACTTGGGCAACGCAAGATGAAATACCTGAGCAGTCTTTCTAGTCAGGCTCCCAAACAGAATACTCTATATTCTGAGTTTACTCCCTGTAAAATATAATATCCAAGATGACTTGCAGAATGACCTCATCTGGTCACCTGTCTATAGGTTCCCACAAAATCTCCTTTTGAAGTTTGAGACAGGACTTTAGCAGACTGCTACAATACACATTTAGAGCTTTTATGAAAATGCCTGTAGACAGAAACATTTAAAACACTTCCCCCTTCTTTACAAAAGCTAACAGATAATGGTTGCTCCCAGACCTACTGGCTCTGGGCCTACTCAGCACTGTGGGGTAATGTTTAATGATTTAACAGCTCATTTACATTTCCCTTATTCTTTTAAAATAAGTCAGCTGGTTAAACATTGCTGTTCCAGTGTTCTCTATTGAAACATATACATTTAATTCAGTTACCATAATACATGCACATTTCTCTTCATTTCAGCAGGGTGCACCATTGATACATTTTAACAAAATTAACACAAACAGAGCTCACAAATACATTTTCAGCACAAACATCTGAACAGATCAGGTTGAAATACAAATGACATATAATTATTTATAAAATTCCAGCTAGCTGTGCTGGCGCAAGTCTTTCATCTACTACCCTACTTCTCCCTGACATGGTTGGAAGTACCTCCTATTATCACAGAGTCATTGCAGGGTTCAGCCATATCTCCAGATAGTTAAAGACTTGCAGTGGAGTTTCCCTCTGATCACTTCAAGCAGTATCAATACTCATGGCAACTCATTTTTGTGTCCTGAACAGCATTGCTTGTGTCTTGTTTAAATTGATCTAAAAACTTTTTATAGTTTTATTTCATAGTTGGCAAAATCATGTAACTGTTTCTTTGAAGCTGGGCATTGAATGGAGGCCTGGATGACCACACCATCTGTATATAGCTATTTTTGTATTTGTTATGTACAAAAAGTGAGGACGTTTATAAAAATAATGAATGGTAGGGAACCATGCACTGAGCCTTATGGGACCCTTCTACTGATTATTAATTCACAGGAATACTGTTGTTCAGTATGTAAATTAAAAAAAAAATCATGTCATGTAAAAAGCTAAAGAACCACAGAAGTATTAATAGACATGGACAATACAGGGATATAGACTAATTGTTGCACACTGAATCAAATGTTTTTTCCCCCTGAGGTCACTGAACACCTCTCCAGTATGTTTGGCCCCAACTTTAGCTTGTTTTGACAGAATTTGCAAAAAATAAAATGGTAGGGGCATTGTGCCTTTTCTGAATTCACGATTTTTGTCACTGTGTGTGTATGTGTGTCTGTGTGTGTTCACTTGTGTACACCTGTGCACACATTATGTCAAAGCTAAACTGCTAGATATTTCATATAAACTTATAACGTCATCCAGTCTAATTAACTCTCTAAAAGCAACATCATTAAGTTGTACACTTAACCTGCATCACCAATTCAAGTGTACTGCGTTATAAATCATTTTTAAGTTGCTACCATCATTAGCTTTCAGAATTAGTAGTTTTTCTACCCATTTATATGAGTTGTTATAGTTAGAGCAACTCACTGTTTAGTAGCAATGTTAAAATAAACCACATTGTGTTTGAAATTAGTCAAACTAGTGTGTCTACTTTTCTGGGCGCTCATGTTTTAGATTATGCAATCACATGAAGTTTGTTTACTGAGAAATCATCCTTTTGGCAAACACTTACTTTGTCTTCCCAAATCTTAAAAACAGAATGTGTGCTTCCATAAGCAGATACCAACTGTTCTCCGAGGACTCTTGCCTCATTTTGAGCTGCACTATTTAACTGAACTGTGGTATCTGCACTTTAATGTAATTAGTGTATCTTAAGTTTTAAATGTACACTTCCACTTTTCCTTGTATGATTTCAGTGATATTTATAACAGGCAAAAGTTTTGTTGTCTGATATTAAGTATTTCATGATAGTATAGTGGCTTTTATAGCAGATATTTTTAAGTCAGTTAAAACTCTAATTTACACACCTTTTCTTGTTAAGGTACTGACCTAATATTTACAAAGTAAACTTAGTACAATGCCAACAGAGCTGTAGAATTAGTCAGTATAGAGAAAGTGTTGTTATATTTTACTAGTGATGTATTGAAATTATGACCATATTTTACAATCTTCCATATATGACTTTTACACTTGACTATATAATGTTTTGTATTTACCTCTCTGGCTATATTACATGTACTCTGTTGTCTTACACACACACACACACACACACACACACACACACACACACACACACACACACACACACACGTTATATCTGCTTTAGTTTTGGTGAAGTGACTCACCCAGTTAACAGGCTCACATAAATAAATAAACACTGACATAATTATTGTATTACGTGATGTCAATTCCACAAATTTACTTGGAAAAATATGCAGAACCCCCACATTAATTGACTGTATTGCTTATTGCCTGTTACTTGTCCATACTTTCTTCAATAAATACTTGCTTATTATGTCCTGAATGACATGCAGAGGCATGTGCATTTAATGAATGCTATGAAAAATAGGATTCTCCCAGTTTTAGACTACTGTTTATTGGCTTTCATTTTATTTTAACATCTTGACTGTGTGGGTTGATGATGGGTCTCTACATGCAGCAGTGATTACATTCTGATTGTTTTCTGTAGATTCAATCACATAAATAGACTTTGTATTAATCAAAACAGTTTCTGGACAAAAAAGCACAGATTTAATATCTAATACTATGGGCTATGCAGACTAGAATTTACAAGCTCTTTGCAATTGTAATGTGACTGTTGTTTTTGTTTTGTTACCTAAAGCATTTAAGCTTTATAGTAATTCCCAAACTATCTGTTTTTGGGATACAGTGAGTTTTCTTTTTGCAATCCATATTAATACAATAGCTTAATACAGCTGATGACTTCTTAAAAATAATGAATAGGTCTTTTCTGAAGTCCCTGCATAAATCTATGAAAGCTAACTGGAGAGCTTCATGCTGCTACAGACTTCTACAGTAAGAAAAGTATCCTGGATAACAATAGTCTTCTGATTGCCACTAGCAGCCTTCTGCGGTTGCTACACGTCCTGCCTCCCATATCTTCCTTAAACCTAGGGCTATAATAATTTACATTTATTTTATTTAACTATTTGTTCAATAGATCTCTTCATTTTGAATTGTTTCCTGGCTTACTTGATGGTGAGCTATATTTTCCATCTGTCAGTCTAATGTTGCCAGTATAATAAATTAAATGCAGTTCTTTTAACTTAATGTGGTGCTTTATATATGCACTGACATGAACGCCACTTTGTCTTCATTTAAATGCTATCTCATATGTGTAATTCTTTAAACATCTTCCTTTTCTCTGCCATCTGTCAGCTGACTATTACACCTGGAGGACTAATCCATCTTCCTCTGTTTTTAGCACTCAAAGCCTGCAGGACTTAGATGGCTTTGAACCTAACATTTTGCAAGGCCACGTAAATCCTCCCCTTTTACTACAGTTCTGTGCTTGGAAATACCCATCTCCAGATTTCCTTTGCCACGGTTAAATGCAATCAGATCTGCTGGCTCTGTCAGGCTACTCTTTATTTTAAGATGATTTTTTATCATTATTTTCTGGTTCACTGCTTGAATTTTGTACTTGTGCATACACAGTTACATTTCTGAAAGGCTCACTGGGGGTTACGTTTATGGATTGCAAAGCAGATATCAGAGGTATAGCAACACTACTGGTCACATTTGATGCCTTGGCCATTGATTTTATGGTTAGCATTTCTGTGTCTTTCTTTTTCTGTGTGCTGTCTGACGTATCCCTCCTGCTGTTTTCTTCCTTTAGGACCATTCCTTATATGCCTTATGGGCAGTATGTTCCTTTTAACTTTTGGATTTTTATGCAGCATTGCAATCATAGCTCAGACTTAGGGTGATATTCATAGCTATAGTGCATATATGGTAGGAGTACCTGTAATGTTTGCGGGAGAACATAATTAAAGCACTATTCAAAGAGGCCATTTATGGTAATCTGCAATGCCTCTAAGCAAATTAAGTATAATGAGATGTAAATGAGCAATTATGTAAAGTGGTATATGCTAATAAAGTGTTCTTGCAATTCATATTCCAAAACCTGTGCTGTGCTCACATTTGTTGTTAAAAGTGTTGCTGTACCTTTGATATATACTTTGCAATCCACAAACTTGTCTCCAACCTGTCTCCAGATATCCCCTCTGATGTTTAACCATGTATGCACAAGCACTTAAATGGCACCATTTCTCCATCAACCTTTCAGTAGTTTAACCATGTATGCACAAGCAGTAAATGACACAATTTGCACAGAGATCCCTTCAGTAGTTTGTCCATGTATACACAAGCACTTGAATGACACCAACATGAATCATTTCTCCCAAAGATCTTCCAGTAGTTTTGTCCATATATGCACAAGCACTACAGTGACACCAAAATGAAATATTTTCCCAGCAATACCTTCATTATTTTGTCAAGGTATATATAAACACTTCAGTGACACTAAAATTAATGATTTCTCCTAGCGATCCCTTCAGTAGGTTGAATCAATTATGTATGCACAAGCACTCAAATGAATGCAAAATGAATTATTTCACCCAGTGATCCCTTCAGTATTTTGACCATGTACGCACAAGCACTTTTGAATGACACCAAAATGAAATATTTCTCCCAGAAATCCCTTCAGTAGTTTGTCCATATATGCACAACCACTAAAATACAATAAAGCAAACATTTCTTGAAGTGAGTCAATAATTGTATCTCCTTTTAAAATGTATGGTAGTAAATATAATTTTTTTCCCTTACAGTTAGCTAATTAATTTCTACTTAACTTGTATATTCCCCAGGTAAGCTAGTGTAAATTCAAGGTCCTCTACATGTTTTGCATGTAAATGAGGCCCTTTTACATTTATCACTATGAATCGTAGTAAAATGCAAATGCGTAATACTCCTTATCCTTGTAATAGCTATCCCCCTAATGCTTATGCCTTAAACACATTAGGCGTTTGACGTAGGGAAGTATGTTTACCAAAATACCACAGTATTTCCATAGTCAGCATGAATGACTTCTGCTGACCTTATCTACATAAGGACATAACAACGCTCTTCACAGATTATCTCTGCAAATTTACAGAGGGCAGGACTATGAATACTACCCTTAAACTATAAACTTTAAGCAATGAAACCACACTATTGAATAAAGCTGTTTTACCACGTCCAAAAACCAGTAACACCTTTTCCAGATAAAAGTCTGTTTAATTCCACAGCGAATTTGACAGCAAAGTACACAGTGAAAACTTCACCAATAAAACTCCTAGCACCTCTGCCATAACAGCCTTTA
Source organism: Protopterus annectens (assembly GCF_019279795.1). Taxonomy (NCBI): domain Eukaryota; kingdom Metazoa; phylum Chordata; order Ceratodontiformes; family Protopteridae; genus Protopterus; species Protopterus annectens. The sequence goes on from NC_056728.1 coordinate 1,118,936,757, forward strand.
CAGAGTAAAATGCCAACTCACAGCATGCCTATTTATGTTTAAATCTGTTACAATTAATCAATCAATCAATCAAGATATTTAAGAATCTACATTATTTAAAATTAAACCACAAAAATCAAATAAAACTCTGCCAATGACATTCCTTATTTAGCCCATTGGGCTGCAAAGTATTATATTTTAAAATAAAAATTTATTCCTTCTTTCTTAATAGATATTTCAATAAATCATTGCCAGAAAAATACAAGGAAATGTGTTCCAAAACTGCTACCGCTAAACTGTCAGTGTTACCCATATGTACTGTATTAAAATGATCTGCTAAGGGACTTATTATTTTTTGTTTTTTATGTCCCTAACATGTTCTTTAATTCTTTCACTTAAACTTCTTTTACTTTCACCAATATAAAAACAATTACATGAATGCTTTATTGCATAAATTATTCCCTTTGTTGTACAGGAAAATCAATCCTGTGTTTGGAATTTTTTTCCATTGATATTATGAAATGTAGGTACTATATACTGACAAATAGAGCATCTACCACAAGGGCTAGTACCCAATTTCTTTATATTTCTATTAATCAGTTCTTTTGGTCTATTATATCTTCTATGTACTAAAAAATCTTGTAAATTACATCCCCTCTGGTAAGATGTTCTAAGTTCTATTTTGGACAAACTAGATACTTGTTTCCTTATTAATTTCCAATATTCCCTTAACATATTATTAAATCTCTCTGAAAAAACTGTATATTTAGAAACAAAAAATATAATGTTGTTCTCTATTGTTTGATTTCTATTTACTGTATTACCCCTATAATTCATATTTCTATTGATGTTATAATTTTCATAAATTTCCATGTAGCTGTCCATTATTATTTGTTCTTCATATCCTATATTCAAAAAAAACATTTTCATGGCTTTTAATGTTTCCATCTTTGAATCTTTATTATCACTACATAACCTGCTAATTCTTAATAATTCCCCATATGGAATGGAAGCCAAAGTATGCAGTGGATGGCAACTAGTAGTCTGTAACATTAAATTTTGCTGATCAAATTTTCTATATTTTAGTTTTAATTTTCTCTTTATTTATTCCTTCAATAGTAATATCAAGGAAATTAACTTTCAGACCTATTTGCGCTTGATCATATTTAATTCCAAATCTATTACTATTCAAAAAATTCAAAAACTCATATACCTCTTCTCTACCTTCATAACATATAAAAATAAGGTCATCTATAAACCTAAAATAATGTTTTACATATTTCTGAAAAAATGCATTTCTATATATATGGATACTTTCCATTAGTCCTATAAACATATTTGCGTTCATGGGGGCAAAGGCTGCCCCCATGACCGTGCCCTGTTTTTGTTTATAAAGGCTTCCTTCAAACTCAGATATGTTGTTGTTTAAACAGAAATGCACTAACTCTTTAATATATTGTGTTCTAGGATTGTCTCCTAGAAAAAACTGTATAGCTTCCAGTCCATACATATGCTGTATATTAGTATACAGACTGGTCACATCTACAACTACAAAATACATGTTTTCTTGCCATTTAAAATTTTTCACCCTATCCAGGAAGTCAAAAGAGTATTTTATATATGATGGAAGCTTAATTACTTCCTTCAACAGCACTTCATGTAAAAGACACCCTAAATTATGTGTAAAATATCCAATAGCCGAAACTATAGGACGACCTGGGGGATGTCGCAAGTTCTTATGAATTTTAGGCACACAGAGAAATCTAGCTACTGTGCTCTCTTTATTTATACGTTTCTTTGTTACTTCAGAGGCTAAGAAGTAATGTAGCCTCATCCCTTTGTCAAGTAATGCCTGAAATTCTTTTTGCGCCTGATTTAAAGCTATAATATCCCCTTTCTTATAAATCTCTTCATTATTTAAATGTTGCATACACATTTCATAATACATTGCAGAATTCATAACAACTAATTTACCCCCTTTGTCCGAGGGTGTAAAAACAATGTTATCATTCTTACTAAGTTTTTTCAATTTATACCATTCATTCTTAGATAAATTATAATATTTGTTCATATTATTATGTATATTATATAAACTTTAAGCAGTTTTACCATATGCAAACAAGGGTCTAAATAACTTTTATGGACTGAATTACACTTTTCAGTCCTTGAGTTTCCATATGTGGTCATGGGGCGTCTTCCTGTAATTTTAATTACCTGAATGTATAAGACCCTTCTGGGCTCCAGTGCCATTCGTAGTCTTATTTCAGTCTGCTTTGGACCTACTGGAAATTTTTAGAGCAGGATATCTTTTTTATACCTGACTTTCTTCTAACAAATACTTATTTTAGCCTTTTTAAATTTGTAAATGTTGGTGTTCATTTGTGCATGACTTACAATGGGTTGTCTGCAATTTGTTCTGATTGTAAGGGACTTGTTTTTGTTTGATCCTTTTATAAACCCAGTTTTGGCTTCAGGATCAGTTGTGGTCATATTTCCATCTACTTTTCAGACACTGTGGTGTCACTTTAAGCCTATATTAGTCTGGTTCTCGAACTCTAATGGTAATGTTTAACAGCAATTTATAATTGTTTTTCTAACTGTCTTTCTTTCTTGAGAAAATTGCCTTAGTCTTGATAGATATGTAGAGTCTGATATTTGTCTGTACATGAGTTATTTTGGACTCCTTGCATTTAGTTCATAAGTTTATAAGGTTATAGGAAAGAATTAGGTAATTAGTCTACTGACCATGAAAAGCTTAACCAATAACCCATATTCAAAAGTTCTCTCCAGCATCTAGGAGGGCAATACAGGATAGACCAGGGGAGAATTTAAGGTTGCCTATCCAATTGCCTTGGTGTACTTTGAAGGTGCTTGATATGTAATGGAAGTTTGCTCTACAGCTGTGGATACATTAGGATATAATTTCATCACACCAATGTGTATTATTTATCTGCTGATAAAGGTTTCCTTCCTTTAACCTGGTATTTGAGGAACCATTTTTTTTTCTGGGCAGGAACACAAGGTCAAAGAGGGTTGGATCTTTCATAGCTTGAAAGGTTTGACACAGATCCTCATGAGTATATATAGAGAGGGCTGCTGGTCTGTTCTAATAATGAAGATTTTTGATGCCACTAATCTTTTTAGTTAGAAACAGATGAGTTGTCTCAAGTTGAGTGATATGTTTGAACAAATACATGCACAGTTGGGTGCAGGTAATGCTGGATTTACCTATGGTTGGTGTGGTTTGGTCATGAGAGCGAAGCCCGAGTTACCAAACAAAGCCAAACTTGGGTAAATCCAGCATTACATACACCCAGCCATGGGTTATTGCTATTATACAATGACATTATTTAACAAAAAAGTTACTTTTCTTAAATAATGTCATTGTATAACTGCTCCATGGTGTTCTTCCTCATTGTTTTGGGATTCTGCCCTTTGATGTTATACTGCACATGCGTATGGGACTTACATTCCGACACTTACACAGTACATCAGTGCTGTAGAAAGCAAGCCACAGGAAAGAATGATCTCTGTTAAAATGTAACCTTCTGGATGATTTAGAGGTACAAGAGAGATGGCGGAAAATACAAAGAAAATCAGGTATGTTTCTTTAGTTTGGCAAAACATGCCTGGTTTTCCGTGGTTTTTTTTTTTTTTTTTTTTTTTTTTTTGCTCTCATACGTACCTCTTGAACTTTTATTTCAGGAAATGTGGACAAAGCATAAATAAAGGAGGGGAACCAATTGCTAATGTTGCTTTTATAAAGTTAGAATGAATGTCATTTGTGTGAAGAATAGAAAGTCCGAAATACGTGTCATTATTTAGTAATTTCATTCCTCAGTGATTTGTTGGAAAATCACAAATTTTCTGAGGAACTAAGTCAGTAAATAATATCATGCTTTTCAGTTTCAGACTTTCTTTGCTTCATGCTAATGCCTGATTACCATATCGCAATAGAAGAAAAATGTCTGACCACTAAATGGTACTTTAGTTACCAGACTTTTTTCTATTGGTATATGCTTGATTTACAATGAGTATGCTGGTTGGCTGTCCAATTAGCGTGCTTGTTTTTGAACATTAAAGGCCAGTCATTGCATAATATTTAATGATGGGTCTGATGAAATTTGAGTAGAAGGGAAAATAAGACTTCTTTGGATCTACAGGAAAAGTGTTTAGAAATTAGATGAGCCAAATAGAAGAGTTGTCTAACTAATGCAGAGACATGATGATCAAATGATAAGGAATTATCAATAAGAGAACCTAGATCTGTTATAACAGTGCCTGATTGGAGGAGTTCATCACCTATATGGTATGAGAAAATGTTTTGTTTACCAAAATTAATTACATAACATTTTTTTCACATTTAATTTGAGATTGTTGTCCTTGCACCAATTCCTAACGTGGTCTAAACCATGTTGGAGCATTTGTGAGTCAGTGGAAAATAGACTAAAAATCCCAATTTACAGTCTTTTACAACCTTAATAACCACAGGCCAGGAGTATAGGCCTGAAGGTTTGAGAATAGATACCAAGTAACAGAGGTCCATCAATGAGTCCTGAGGTATACAACTGGTAACTTTTTTCTTTTAAGATTGGCACATGTGACTCTGGCCGCATGTGTTCTGTCAGACGATCAGTTAGCTATCCATCATATAACATAAAGATTTGTATTCAGATTTACAAGTTTGTCAATAATTCCTACATGAAGGAGAAGTGTCAAAGGCCTTGGTCAGGTCTCAATATGCTATATGTACTGCATAGTCACTTTGGTGACTTTTTCAAATAAAATAATGAGGCTAAAGATGCAGGAGCTCCATTTGACAGACATGAATTGATGACCATCCAATGCTGAGATTTTCAATGTCTAGATTAATAGGGTCTAAGATAATGTACTCTACAGCCTTACGTATGATGTTGTTGAGAGTAATGGGTCTATAGTTATTATTGTATGCTCATGAGCTACCTTGTGCAATGTCTGTTTTCCAGGCTTCAGGAATGTACCCAGTGAACAGGCTTAGATTAAAGGGGTTAAGAAGGGGTTCAGAGAGCCCATATATAGTGCCGATAACTAGGCAACTCAGCATGTTATCTAGGCCCATGTATGAGGTGTTAGCTTTTGAGAAGGCTGATAGTACTTAGTCCATACTAATTAAAAGTGGGTCTTTGACTTTGGAATCTGTAGTTATGTGTGATAACTGTGAATGGAGTAAAATCTGCACTAAATTTGTCAGCTAGGATATTAGCCATTTCCTTTGGGTCAAAGTGGGAAGTAATGTTGTGGACTGACTCCAAGCATTCTTAGGTTTTTAGTTCTTAAATTCCTGACATAGTTAAAGAAAGATTTGCACTTCGTCTTAGTTTTAATGGCTAGTCTAAGTTTGTACTTGGTTTTAAGCTTCCTGATGGTTCCATTAAGCATTTTACTAGTTTACTTAAGTGTACTCTTAAGGCAAGTAGAATGAGATTTATATGCACCATGCAAGTGGGTGTCCCACCATAGAGGTTTGAGTTTAAATTTCTCATTAGATTTAGTGTAGATAAGGATTGCCTTATGTAAGTGGGAGTAGAAGTCAGAGGCACAGACAGTGGCTTTAGCAATGGGATACATTGGAGGAGGATAACAGCAGATTTATTTAGGTCATCAAGTAACTGAAGAAGTTTTGCTTTTGAGAAATCCTTAATCACAGAGGTATTTACAGGAGAAGAACTACCAGTTTTAAAGAAAAAGATGACTGATTTATGATCTGATTCAACAAGGCAATGTGATACACGTGAAGTATGCAAGAAGAGGTCATATTTCTCCACAACTGGCAGTATGTCTGACCACATTATAGACACCAAACCCAGGAAGAGATGGAGTGCTTTCATTGTTTTGAAAACATGCCTCTGTAACTACACATATATGAATATATTCCAAGTTGCAGCAGATACTTAGGTTCAGGTATTTTGTTGTTTAGCGGTTCAGGTGTTTTGTTGTTTAGAGTCGTGGCATTGAGAAGATACACTTTAATGTGCTCCCAATCTGAATTTGCTAGGTTGAAATGCCCAGCAAATGGACTCTGTCTAAAGCTACCACTGTGTGTGTGTGTGTGTGTGTGGGGGGGGGGGGCAGCAAAAGCTTTAACTAGAATATGAAAGCCTTGTTAAGAGAGGCTCAGACCATCCTTGGCTAAGTAGGAAAGCTTGACAGCCATCTCGTCCCATGTTAACATATACTGGACACCCCTAGAATGAAACCAGCTACATAACCAATAATTAAAGCTAATTATCTTGCTTTTCAAAACTTGGCAATATTCTGGATGATGCCAAAATACCACTCAAGACCAGTGACTTTTCTGCCTCAGACACATGCATAGCAAGCTCAGTCATGTGCTGTTACATGTCATTCTGGGTAGAGTGCTTAAGGTCATTCACTCCAACATAGGTCTTTATTAAGTCCTGTTGACTCACCAGTCATGAGTGATTATAATAGTGTTGCAATCATTTTTTTTCCCAGAAAGAGAAGATTTTGTCATGGTACAATCATTAAATATAGAGAGAATTTAAACTTGGACAATAAATGTCACCATAGCATGTTTTGGTAAGTATTTTTGGGTGCTGATCAATAAAGTGGTGTGAATACAACCTTGCAGTACTACCTCTGCATCATATTTCGGTTGTGAGATACTTTATAACCAAGTTAGTCAAAGAATATCGGAGGCAATCCAGAACTATAGCTGACATCTAGTTTAAACCAATCCTAATCTATAAAGTTAGCATGGCAGACTTACCAGTGTAAAACCCAAAGTGCTCAAACAGCAAGCCAAAAGAGTAAGACACCAAATTCTTAACACCGATTGAAAAATCAGCCGCATAACTTGTGTTTAATAAAGCAAAGCAGAACAAATAAAGTTTATTAATCAAAAGAAATATTTCATACAGATCCCAGTCATCTTACTGAAAAGCAGTATACTTAAAGTCATAATACTTAATGTTCAATGTTCACATGCTAAAATGACGAAATGTTATAACATTGAAATCAAAATACCTTATACTTTTTCCCCTACATATGTAGAGAACTGAACTTGTCAAAGACAAAGCCCCGACCTATGTTAGCACTCATTTTTGAATTTTGCTAAAAAGGGAGGGATATTGTTTGTCAACTGCCTGTATAGTGGAACATTCTACGTATGTATTATGTCTATGCTATTATTAGGTATTTTGAGATCAGTGCTGTAAGCTGCCTGACGTGTTTAGTCAGAAACAATCACTAGGAAACATTTTGGCATTTCAGGATTTCGCATTCAACATTCTGACTTTCAGTACACTGCTGTTCAGTACTTTGTCATGTACTTGTTTCATATATCAATCTGTCTCTCCACACTACTTTTACAAAATAAATCTATGACTACTACACAAAACAGATTAAATGATGATCATATAACATTAAGAGCAATGAATAAAATAATTCAGTTAATTAACAAGTACTGGTGAGAACCTTTCTTTTAAATTGGATGGTAGCATGTACATTTTATAAGTTTTGCCAATTCATATATTGCAGTTGCAAAAAATTCTAAATGGCTCCCCTTTATTAAAATTTATCATATGGTAAATGTCTAGAAATGTAACTAATAATCTCTTCCAAAAACACTGATAATGTTTACAATGCATTTTATGTTAACTTATTTCTGATTTTGTATATATATGTTTTCTTATTCATTGTGAATGACATACTTATTATTTAATTCCATGCATATGTTCCCTAATTCTACTCTTTATTTTGCAACTGAGCATACTTTTCAACCTCTTAGAGCAAGAAGTCTGGACAGAGCCATAAATAATGGGGGGACAAAGCCCCCAAAATAGGGACACTTCTTAAATATTACTGTTACAAACTTAGAAAGTTGATAGAATAATAGCTTTTACATTAGCATAAATTTTCTGAAGGGAATAAAGTCTGAAACTTGAATGTCTGTCATTATTTTCTGACTTTATCCTCAATGATTTGCCAGAACCACAATTTTACAAGAAACATCATAAATATGAGGCAAAACTCTGGACATTCTGCAAAAATCTGTACAGTTGAGAGGTATGTTTCAAAGCCATTTTCCCACTGTTGGAAGAACCCCACACACACATCACATCTACTAAATGGTCACTGTTAGAGGTGAAGAAAATTTGAAAGCTATACATTCTCCCAGCAATTACATATGTTACATCCACCTCTACTATATTTGAAAGTTCTTGTTGTATTTCTGAGCATATGCTAGCATCCCTCTTTCCCTTAACAGTTTGTACCAAGTTATCTTAGCACCATGAGAAAAGGCCAGAGTTCCTAAAATAAATTGAATTTGGTGAATCTTTTTTTATATTAAAATTTGGTGTGAAACTTTTTTGAAACAAGGAAATTAATTTCAGAACACATTTGGAGTAAATATTTTGCTAGAACCTTACTTGTGCAAGCAAAATAACAACTCCGCAACTTCTTTTTAAAAGACATGTGAAATCATTAGCATGACTTCTCACTCCATGCTTTTATGTAAAAACAGGTCATACTTAGCCAGTCCATGCTCTGTTAATAGGTACTGTAATGAGACAGACCAATTGTTTGCAGCTAACCGATGTCTGTTTGGCACAGCTTGATGGTCATTTCTGTTTAGACTGCCAAAACATGTAGACAGAGTGAGACAGAGAGAGAGGGGAAAAACAATTATGAGCAATTAGCTCCTGTCAGGAGCATAACAACCTACAGAGGGATAAAACTGATCAGTCACAGCTTGAAGTTATGAGAAAGAGTAGTGGAAGCTAGGTTAAGAAGGGAGGTGATGATTAGTGATCAGCAGTATGGTTTCATGCGAGGAAAGAGCACTACAGATGCAATATTTGCTCTGAGATTGTTGTTGGAGAAATACAGAGAAGGTCAGAAGGAGTTGTAGTGTGTCTTTGTGGACTTAGAGAAAGCATATGACAGGGTGCCTAGAGCGGAGTTGTGGTATTGTATGAGGAAGTTGGGATTGGCAGAGAAGTATGTAAGAGTGTTACAGGATATGTACAAGGGTAGTGTGACAGTGGTGAGATCTGCAGTGGGAGTGACAGATGCGTTTAAGGTGGAGGTGGGATTACATCAAGGATCAGCTCTGAGCCCTTTCTTATTTGCAGTGGTGATGGACAGGTTGACAGACGAGATCAGACAGGAGGCCCCATGGACTATGATGTTTGCAGATGACATTGTGATATGTAGTGAGAGTAGGGAACAGGTAGAGGAGACCCTGGAGAGATGGAGATATGCTCTAGAGAGGAGAGGAGAGGAATGAAGGTCAGCAGGGCTAAAACAGAATATATGTGTGTAAATTTGAGGGAGGGTAGAGGAATGGTGAGGATGCAGGGAGTAGAGTTGGTAAAGGTGGATGAGTTTAAGTACTTGGGATCAACAGTTCATAGTAATGGTGAGTGTGAAAGAGAGGTGAAGAAGAGAGTACAGGCAGGGTGGAATGGGTGGAGAAGAGTGTCAGGAGTGATTTGTGACAGATGGGTACCAGTAAGAGTGAAAGGGAAGGTTTACAAGAGGGTAGTGAGACCAGCTATGTTATATGGGTTGGAGAAAGTGGCACTGATGAAAAGGCAGGAGTCAGAGCTGGATGTGGCAGAGTTAAAGTGTTAATATTTGCACTGGGTGTGACTAGGATGGACAGGATTAGGAATCAGTATATTAGAGGGTCAGCTCAGGTCGGACAGTTTGGAGACAAAGCAAGAGAGGCGAGATTGCGTTGGTTTGGACATGTGCTGAGGAGGGATGCTGGGTATATTGGGAAAAGGATGCTAAGGATGGAGCTGCCAGGTAAGAGAAAAAGAGGAAGGCCTAAGATAAGGTTTATGGATGTGGTGAGAGAGGACATGCAGGTGACTGGTGTGAAAGAGCATGATGCAGAGAACAGGAAGAAATGGAAACAGATGATCCGCTGTTGCGACCCCTAATGGAAACAGCCGAAAGAAGATGATGAGTTCCTGTCAGAAGCAAGCAGAGGAATGAATTTCTTATTCTTTGGAAGAAATCAGTTTTCAGTGAAGATACACCAGTTTCTGCCTTTTATTGTATAACTGCAAGCTATATTGCTAATATGGCGGTATTAATAAAAGGCAAGTTTGTTTGCATGATGTGGTGGTGGTGAGGTCATGTGAAAAGAAAGGATTCATTTCTCTAATGATTATTCAGGACCTACAGTGTATGGTGTGAGGTCAGGATTATTATCCACAGAGAGAAAGTAGCTATATTTGGATGGTGGTGTAAGGGAATGCTAAATACGTCAATGGCAAACAGACTAGCATACCTCCCATTCATCTGCGTGCTATTTGTTTCTTCACTAAAGGTGATTTTTCTGGGTTGGCAGTTCCCAGTCCTTAGTGAAGCTCTAAGCCAGGGCTATAGTGCTGTTAGGAAAGCCATTCTACCTCCGGTGATTGTTTTTGACTAAACCCTGCAGGCAGTAGTTTGGAGGGGAAGGCAGGAACTGTATAGTGCCTGCTGTGTGTGGTGAAGCATCAAAGAAAGAATGTGTAAAATTCCCCAGTGGTTCTGTAGGACTCCCTAGAATGATTTAGGAGGATTTGTCTGGAAGCTATAGGAAAATCAGGTCTGCATTCTGAGTGTCGGAATTACGCTCTGACAGTAATTCATTGTCTGTGTCTGAAAACATTAACTGCAGTTGAGGAGATGTTTGATAACAGTCTGCTGACCTGACATCTAGTGAGTCACTGAGTGAATCATCTGATAGTAATGACATACATCAGGAAGAGTACAGCCAAGGAAAGATTTTGTAGCATAGATATAGCAAAGCCAGCACACAAATGAGACCCTGTAGGTCCTATAATCTTGTAACACACAGGTCGAGACAGTAGGTTCTCCAAATTCTGCCACTCTAGTGGACAGTGGTGGAGAAAGAGATAGTGAATTTCAAAGTGGTGTCAGGTGACAGATGAGCGACACTGATCATTTCCTACAGAAGGTTTGCTTCATCAGATATCAACAGGCAGCCCACATTAAACATTACATGGTATAAGTGTGACAACCACCAAGAGCCCTTTCAGTTCACTGGCAATTTGACATGAACAACAAGTTGTGAGATTTGTAAACACCACCACAGTGTTTCTGAATACTTTTCATTGGAAAGATCTGAATGGGAATTGAGACCTCAGTTCACTAATCTGATTTTAAATTAACAGATGGACAATATGGGTGCTGAGCAGTGAAAGTGTATTGCATGTCTTAGATTTCTGTGTCACCATCAGAGTGCTTTATATTTCTGAGCACATTCCTTCTGTGTTAGTTAGCAAGCTGAAACTTTATGACAAGTGATTCACGAATCCACTACTCTCAACACCCACTTTTCATTGTCTCACTAGTAGGGATCACTTCCTGCATGCAGTCAAATTTCTCTATTTCATTAACAATGAAGACTTATCCTCCAAATAAAAATAATTAACATAGTCATTTATTTTTTACAAAATCCTTTACTGACTATACACCATTCTGGGGGGGGGGGTGGGGGGGCTTATCTGTAGATGAATCCCTCCTATTTATGGTTGTCTTACATTTAAGCAGTAAATGCCTTTAGAAAAATGTATGTTTGGGATTAAAAGCTATGAATTTTGTGAAAGAGCTGAGGCCACCATTAGAGGATATATGTTTCTTTGCATTTTATGCTCAGTAAAATCAACTACAGTGTATATAACAAATCAAGAAACACCTGAAACTTTGCTTGGAACAGTCAGATCAGTGATACACTGTGTCATCAGCTTCTTGCAGTTCTGACTGTCAAGGACATTATATTACATTTGTAATAAGCTGGGAAAGGCTATCCATCCATCCATAACCCCTTTTCCCATTTTACATATTGGGTCAGGGTGTCACTTCAGCAGTGACAATCATCTCGAGCCAAAGTTGACACTGCTGGGTGGCTAGCCCTGCCACTGTAGTTCATTCATACACTCACTCGTGCGTGCACGCGTGCACACACACACACACACACACACACACACACACACACACACACACACACACACACACACACACACACACACACACACACACACACACACACACACACACACAGACTCATCTATGGCCAATTTAAAGTGTCCAATCCACCTACTGCATGTTTTGGAATTTGGGAGGAAACACACATGACGACAGCGAGTACATGCAGACACTGCACAGAAGGCACTAGGCCATATTTAAAAAACAATATTACTTTAGCCCCAAATTTTCGCTTTTTTTAGAGTATTCAGTATTCCAGAGAAACATAAAATAAAATTGATCAGGCATGACATCACTGTTCTGGGAAAGAAGGAAAATATTATGTTGGTAACAGCATCTGTTATGTAGCTTCGTAACATCCCAAAATGTGAGCAACAATGTGGCCTGCCAGGCTCAAAGCAGAACAAATTGTGTGCATGCTAGCTGATGCACATTGGTGTCAAGTGGTATAACATAGCACAAAGCATGATTCATAAGTGCATAGGTCCACAGGTAGTTACTAGATATGCTGTCCAGAAGACCATTGAAGAGCCTAGCTGACTTTTCCATTTACCCCAGAACACTGTCTGGTTAAGTGGCTTGCTCATAGTCACACAATAGGTAAATGGAGGCTGTGCAAATCAAACCATGATGACAGTCTGATGCTCAGACCAGATGCTGCTGACATGTACAAAAGCAAAGTGAAGGGGAGTAGATGTGAGTGACCAAATGCTCAAAACCCATGAATGCCCCCAGAAGATTTGGAACTGGTCCAAGAAGCTTTTTTCCTAATCTTGTAGAAATAGCTATACATAACTCTTTTCTAATCTACCAAAAGAAGGAAGGGCAGCTGCAATAAGTATACAGTGAAGCTTGTGCTGGAGAATCAGGAGATATACCATGATCAGCACATCAATTCTATGTCCACTGGTGACACAGCTCTTCATCTTTTGAGCAGGTATTTTCAAATTAAGATACCACCAATGCTTTAAAACACAACCCAACAAAAGTAGGGTTTGCTATGTCAGAACCTTGCAAGATGTTGCTAGGAGGGGATTAAAGATGAAATAATATACAGTTCTTAATATGTTGATGTCTTTATCACTATATCCTCTATCTCTAAACCTATCTCTTAACTTAGGTAGGTGTTCATGGAACATGGTTTCTTATATACCAAGCTTGGTGGGAAAATGAATATGTGCTTAATAATGAGCGGTATAGGGATAATTTGTTGTTCTACTGTATATTTGTTGATGATCTTTTTCTTGCTTGGAAAGGGAGTGTATTTGAGCTACAGGAATTTTTTTAACTATGTCAATAATTCCCTTCCTTTCTTGAAGTTTACTATGTGTATTTCAAATGGTAGGATGAATTTTTTTTTATAGACATAGTCAGGAATCAGGATGGGAGCTTTACAACAGGGTATACAGGAAACCATGCTCCAGGAACACCGACCTCCATAGGAGTAGCATGCACCGCAGTCTTGTCTTTCATAATATAACAAAGGGTCAAGGCATACGAACATCTAGACTCTATGTGAATCATAGTGATTTTGGTAAAGAATCTCAAAATTAAGAGATAGGTTTAGAGATAGAGGATATAGTGAAAAAGACATCAACATTTCCTTGAATGAAGTTATTGCTTTAAGGGATGATATAACTAAACCTTATTTTTCTGATAGGGTTGCAGACATTATTAATGATTGTAGAAAGGTTGTTAAGGACAAGGGGATACATTTTAGTAGTAATTTTAAGGAGATTATGAATATTATTAAGAAACATTGGTCACTTCTGATGACTGAGCCCATGGTTAGGAGCTTAGTAGGGGACTACCCTAGGTTTTGGTTTAAAAATAAGAAAACTGTCCCTAGGATGTTATGCTATCCTAAAACAACAGATGTTAATGAAAGACCACACCATGTTGGCACGAGGCCTTGTGCTGCATGTAATTACTGCGTTTTTATCAATACAGTATCTTAATTTTTGCCCCCTGATACAGGTCAGCTGTTTCATTTTAATGTTACAGCTGACTGTGGAACTAGTCATGTGGTATACCAGGCTAGATGCAAGCTCTGTGGAGCATTTTATTTGGGTAAGGCTGACAGAACCTTGAGACAACGTATCAAGGAACATGCATATAATATAATATTTCCCTGAATAATGTATTAGCCAAACATGTAAGGGATGAGGGGCAAGATCATAATTTCGAGTTTATGGTAGTTGACATTACTGAGACGAATGATAAGAAAGATGACATCAGAATTTATACAGAGGTGGTTGAAGCTAAGTGGATAATCAGGATGCGTGCAGACAAGGGGAAAGGTTTAAACGACAGATTTTTGTTGAAGCCTTTCTTGAAATTAAGAGGAATCCATTAACTTTGTATTGTCAGTTTTATTATTGTTATTGTTTATTGCTCATTTTTATTATTATTGTTATTACAGCCATTTAATCTTAAATGTTTGATGAGTGGTTTTCATTATGTAGTGTACTATTGCGTTGTTGCAGTTTGATTGCGTGATTCGGTTTGTCTATGTGTTGATTGGTTAGGTAGGGTTTTTAAGAGTTTATTAACAGCTTGTTACATTGTTATTTATTATTGGTCTGAAGAAGCAACTTTGTGAAAGTGCTTACCACTCTTTTTGACTTTTTATTAAAAGTTTATTATTTTAAACAGAGAGTTTGGAGTATGCTATTTTGTTTTAAGCTGGGTCGTGCTTTCGTTTTACCCATTTTTTTGTGCATGGATCATGATTTGATTATTAGACTTTATGTTTACTCCTAGATATTAGTAGAGTTTTCAACATTAACTTTAATCTTCTGAAATATTCCTTAGAATGTGGTGATGGCCTAGAGAATATCGGTCCAAAGTTCTCATTATGTCAGAAGTGTTAGGATGGCCCTCCTTAGTTTAGACTCATATGTAGCAAAGTACGTTATTTGAAGAAAAAAGTGGATATGTGTTTTTATATATGGCATCGACAGTTAAAGACATTCTGTAGCTAAGATTTATGCTGTATTATCCTGAAAAATAATTTCTACAATCAAAAAAGTCAAAAGTAACTTTATTGCCATTGAAACCATACACAAATGCACAGCTGAATGAAATTTTGTTTCTCCAAGCTCATATACAGACAGAAAAAACACAGCAACACAGAAACAAAAACACATAGAGAACATCAGTGACAAGTTACAAACCAATGCATTTCAAATGTTTTCAGATATGGCCGTATACTATTAGTACCAGCAGTCTCATACAGCCATTTGTGAACTGATGTTTTATCATGCTTCATAGCAAACATGTACATTTCCATTTTTTCTGGCTGAAAAACTTGGTATATATCTGAATCATATCAGTAGCATGAGACGACAACCATTTTTTAACAAACAAGAGATATTTTCAGTTATTGTATATGTTACAGCAAAGCTTGTTCTGGTAGGTATGCACATACTTCAGTTTCTGCTTTCTGTAACTGCTTTAAGTCATGTAATATACTGTCTAAGGAATACAATCAAGGAATATCCTGACTATTTCACAAGAATATTTTGAATGGTAGAGATATATTGTTAACTGAATTATGATCAAAATCAGGCTGAGTTCACCTTTTGAAACTGACAGACTTGAACAGTTGTTTAACAACAAAACTGCAAAATCTCCAAAACAGTTGTTTCAAAACAAAAGTATAAATTTCTATTCACTTTATTGTCAAGCAAAACAAAACAAAACATAAAAGTTATCAAAAGCATAAATATATAATACTTCAGCTTATAAAAACTATATAGTTTTGGTTGAAAAGTGATTTTTCTTATATATGTGACATAAAATAAACATTTGATTTTTTCATTAAAATTCAAAATACAGCTACTTCTTTGTCTTTAAGGGTAAAAAAAATCAGTCTAAAATAGTATTATACAATTATACCAATTGTATTGTAATTTCATGAGAAATGTTGTATAATTTTGGAGACAGAGGCATTTATATAAAAGAGTAAGAATAAACAAAAATCAGTAGTACTTTGGGGAAAGACTTGTTTTAAAATTTTCAGTTAATAGATTGAATTTCCTAGTAATTAAAATTGCAGTTATAAAAATACTTAGAGTTGTGTCTGTTTTATATATATCACCTGTTACATTGCACAATATCACTGTCAGTACACAATTTCACTGAAGCCTGTGCATTCTTCTTGAAATACGATTCTGTTTGATTGTAAGCTTTACATATGATTTAACCTAAGCGCGGATTTCCTTAGCACCATTTTCTACTCTCTCTCTCTCCTCCTCCTACAAGCAGTCCTAAGGTGCTGCCTAGCCAGCCACAGGTTACTTAACACTACCTGTTCTACCTTGCATCTTCTCCTGGCCCTAACTGCCTGGATTTGCCACCTCCTGCCAAACTTCTGTGGACTGTGTCCTCTCCTAGTGGACTTAATCAAAGTTACTTAACGCTACCTGTTCTACCTTGCATCTTCTCCTGGCCCTAACTGCCTGGATTTGCCACCTCCTGCCAAACTTCTGAGGACTGTGTCCTCTCCTAGTGGACTTAATCAAAGTTACTTAATGCTACCTGTTCTACCTTGCATCTTCTCCTGGCCCTAACTGCCTGAATTTGCCACCTCCTGCCAAACTTCTGTGGACTGTGTCCTCTCCTAGTGGACTTAATCAAAGTATGTACTACTCACCTGGAACATTGTTATGCTGCCTGTAATCTCATGGCTACCCCTGTGCTGGCTCTAGCTTACCTGCTGACCGCCCCCTCTCCACTACCTCATTCTCCTACTCTAACCTGCTAATCCCTCAGTCCTCCTACCCCCCACTCAGCCCTACTCCTCTCCACTGTTAAGCACCCCCCCCATAATCCAGATCACTCTTTCCTATAACCATTCCTCCTTCTATCTGCTTGTGTCCTCCCTAACACAGCAAGTGATCCTAGACTCCCCCTTACTCCTTGCCCTACCTTCCTCTCCCTTTAGCTTCTATAGTTGTGCCTTGCTTCTAACCCCCTGCTACCTTATCTCTCTGGCCCACTACCTCTGCTTATAAGTTAATCCCTGCACTCTTTTCTCACTCTTTCTCCCCTTCTCACTGATTGATTGTTTTTCTACTGGGTTCTTCCTTGCTGGTGTTGAGACCCGCAATATTGATCCCTACCTCTCCCCCTGCTCAACCTAACTATCTCTGATACTTTCTATCCTTCACTGTTTCTGTTCCTATATCCTACACAGTCAGTTCTTCCACTATAACAACTCTACTACTCCCAGACTTTTACCTCTACTTTCTTTGACACTATCTATCCTCCACTACATCTGCTCCTATATACCCTTATTCCCCCTACGACCTATGTCTTCCTTCCTCCTGTGTAAGCCTCTCTACCTACAGATCTTGTCATATTCATCCCCTTCCTTCCCAGCCCCCCCCCCAGGTATGGCTACTGCTGCTAGCGTCCCATACACCATTGCGCCATTTCAACCTAGGCGCAGATTTCCTTAGCGCCATTTTCTACTCTTTCTCTCTCCTCCTCCTACAAGCGGTCCTAATGTGTCGCCTAACCAGCCACAGGTAAGCCTACTTGTGATTCCATTACTACATTGCAATTATTTTCATTGATAATGGACAAGCTCAATGAAAACTGATACACCTACTACATTTTGCCTCTCGTGTTTTTTATGCAACGTTTATACTCTTGTAAATGTATGCGTTTTGTTGCAAACGAGACTTCAGTCAGTGGATTTGTGTCCGTTTTTAGCTGTATATTGCTGTGTATGCCACATATTTGTGTGTAACATCTGTGCTTGCCCTGTATCTGAACACTGGCTGCTGTCGCTAATGTATTCACTTAGTTGAAAGAGCTATCCAGCATTGTACTGTCTTTTAAACTGGACTATTGCGTCTGCCTTTATCATATTGCTTAATCACAGTTGCTACTGTTGTATCTGTTAAGTCATTAAGTCAGTTGTTAGTGCTATCCAACGTTGTACTGTCCCTTTTAACTAAATTACTGTAACTGCCTTATGTTTTATGCTTAATCGCATTTTGCTATTGCTAACCATTATTGTGATTTGGGATTCATAACAAGCCTTTCTGGTGCATTCTTTCAACACGTGCTGATCTGCTATTCTTTGCACTTACTTCCCCCACACTGATCCTTCTACCTATAGACTAGCGACTCCTATTCTTATCTCCTCTCTACCTCCCCTGTACCTTGTAACTGAAACTTTTGTGCCCGCTTTATATTCAATACCTAATCGCTGACACTAACTGTTATTACTAGGACCTGGGATCTGTAACGGGCCTTTTGGTGCATCTTTCACCATGTGCTGGTCTGTCATACCCTGCCCTTCCCACTAATCCTTCTTCCACACTGACCCTTCCATCTATAGCTTATCGACTCTTATTGGATTGGACTTGGGATCTGTAACAGGCCTCTTGGTGCGTCTTTCACCATGCGCAGGTCTATTATACCCTGCCCTTCCCACTAATCCTTTTTCCATACTGACCCTTCTATGTACAGCCTATCGACTCTTATTGGAATTTTCTCTCTACTCTCCCCTTCTACAACTGCTTCAACTGGTTAGCCGTTGTACATGTTAACACTTCTACTTATTGAGTGCGTCTCTCACCACGCACTGTCTGCCTACCCCTGTGTCTTGTCTCCTGAAGCCTCCCAGATGCTGTTCTTTCCTTTCCTTTATCTAGTGACCATCATTTCTTCTACCTTGAGCATAGAAGAATAATACACTCGATGTGATATCTGCCCATACTGAACTAAATGCTCACTCTTATATATAACTTTGTATGCATTTTACCTTAATTGCCTTTTGTTATATGTGCTGTTAAACTGCTCTTTTTTACAAGTGCTGCTTTAAATCATCGACTATCCATGGTGCATTTACTAGGTATAATATCTGCTGTTTAGGTGATTAATTACCTGTTTACCCTAAGTGTACTAACTGTTACAGACTGGCACCATATTCTGCTGTCTAAAGTGATTGAATCTCTTATGTTGTTTGACTTGGACCACCTCTTACAATGTCTAGATAGATTGTTTTAATTGTAATTGAATCCCACCACTCTCTTGCACCCACCACACTAATCCGTCACCACAGCCCCCCACCCCCACTTGTATCTCACCCTATTCTACCTTGCAATCACTTCAGTTGTTCCCCATATTACTCATTCACTCAGCCACTGTTATAGATCCTATTTATCTTAGTCCCTTGCAACTCACTTGTCTTTACATTTCTAATTTTTGTTTTGCAGGTTACTTAACGCTACCTGTTCTACCTTGCATCTTCTCCTGGCCCTAACTGCCTGGATTTGCCACCTCCTGCCAAACTTCTGTGGACTGTGTCCTCTCCTAGTGGACTTAATCAAAGTATGTACTACTCACCTGGAACATTGTTATGCTGCCTGTAATCTCAGGGCTACCCCCGTGCTGGCTCTAGCTTACCTGCTGACCGCCCCCTCTCCACTACCTCATTCTCCTACTCTAACCTGCTAATCCCTCAGTCCTCCTACCCCCCACTCAGCCCTACTCCTCTCCACTGTTAAGCACCCCCCCATAATCCAGATCACTCTTCCCTATAACCATTCCTCCTTCTATCTGCTTGTGTCCTCCCTAACACAGCAAGTGATCCTAGACTCCCCCTTACTCCTTGCCCTACCTTGCTCTCCCTTTAGCTTCTATAGTTGTGCCTTGCTTCTAACCCCCTGCTACCTTATCTCTCTGGCCCACTACCTCTGCTTATAAGTTAATCCCTGCACTCTTTTCTCACTCTTTCTCCCCTTCTCACTGATTGATTGTTTTTCTACTGGGTTCTTCCTTGCTGGTGCAGCCCCGCTCCATTTGCCCTCGCTATGCTCGGGCTCACTTCGCTCCCCTACCCTACCCCCATTCCCACCCACGCCAGTACAGTTTCCTTTATACTTAACCATCCCTCCCCTTCCTGCCAATCCACCCACTACAATTCCACTTCCTGCATATCTCCACTCCCACATTCCATTCCTAACTTCCTTTCCCCACACCCAATCCAAAATAACTTCCTTTCCTAACTTCCTCTCCCCACTCCCAATCCAAACTACTAAACATGTTGCATCTACTTATATATGCAACACTACTCACTCTACTCTGTATATCCACCTCCTATCACTAACACCTCACATATCCATTCCTCCGTTCTCCAACTTCTCACTCAGTCTACATCTTTCCTACTGCTTCTTCCTTCACCATTTCTCCAAACCTGTTTAACACTCCTATCTCAACTCTATATAAAAGACACATACTTCACATTCTCAAACTATCTAATAAAACTAAACCCAAACCACCCAAATACTATCAACCTTTCACATTAATTGCTCTTCTCTCAAAAGACCTACTCTCCTCTGGGGACATCCACCCCAACCCAGGCCCCTCTACACCTCCCCTTGCCCCATCCCCCACATCTACCTTATCTACCTCCTTCTCAGAACTCTCTACTAACAACTTACCAAACACACTACCCCTATCTCATAACTCACCTCCATGTAAACACCTAACTTTCTACTCACTGAATATTCAAAGCTTAGTTAATAAAACCACTGAGCTACACTCATGGATTGCTTACAAAATCCCTGACATCCTATCCCTATCTGAAACTTGGCTCAAGCCACATATCTGAAATTCTCCTTCCTGGCTATAACATCTACCGCTCTGACAGACCTTCAAAGAAAGGTGGTGGTGTAGCCATCCTCTACTCTAACACCCTCAACCTATCACCTTACCCCACATCTATTCCGAACTTCCACCCTGCTGAACTTCTCATTCTAAATATTCATCTGAATGCCCACAAAAAACTAGCTGTAGCTTCCATTTATATTCCTCCGGGCAACAATATACCCATACTGGAAAACATCCTATCCTGGTTCACCCTCAACATACCTTATGAAACACTCATTCTTAGAGATGTCAATATAGACTGGGCAAAACTATCTACTGACTCTCCCTTACATAGTATTCATCTTCATGGTTTCCACCAACTCATTTCTACACCAACTCGCTTCCACAAATCCTCAGCCTCCAGCTCCATAATAGACTGGATTCTCACAAACACCCCCCATCACTACCACCAGCCCTCAACCTTATCAGACTTCCTTAGCGACCATCTCCCTACCTCCATTCTAAGATACAACTTTCACACACTTAAACCTCACCTTTTCAAATTTTGTAGAAAACTATCTACATTTAATCCTTCACAGTTTAACTCCTTACTACAAAACATAAACTGGTCCATCCTTAAACAACTCCCTCTAAATGAGTCTGTTAACACTTTTAACAGCATTTTCCTAAATACTCTGGACTCCCTAGCTCCCTCTAGGAAGATTCGAGTGAAATCCAATCATGCTCCCTGGCTTTCTAAAGGAACTAAGTCTATCATGAAACAAAGAGACAGTGTCTGGAAAGCCTGGAGCAAATCTAAACAAACACCGCTTCTACTCAAATACAAACAACTACGTAATCTTGCTAAAAAAACAGGCAATAATTGACAAGAAGTCATTCTATAGCTCTGGCCCAAACAATCATAATCTAAACCCTCGTAAATTTTGGACAACACTCAACAGCATCCTCTACCCTGGTAGTCCCTCTAACCCCTCACCCTACCCAAACACAACTCCTGAGGAAACAGCTACCCTACTTAATTCACATTTTATCTCCTCCATCCAAAATCTCCTACCCTCTCAACCTACCTCTTCCTCTTTACCTGACCCCTCACCCACCCCAACACTACACCCTTTTACTTCAAGCCTGTTCCCATCTCCTACATCAAATCTCTACTGCTCAAACTCAAACCCTACTCCCCCACTACTGACAAACTACCCTCTACCTACCTCAGACTTGCTGCTGACTCCATCGCCTACCCAGTTACAATATTAATAAATAGATCTATACTAGAATCTACTGTTCCTACCCTTTGGAAATCCTTCTACACTATCCCTCTCCACAAAGGAGGTAACTCCACTGACCCTTCAAACTACCGACCTATTGCCATACTGTCCCCATTATCTAAGATACTAGAAAAATGATCCACACCCAGCTTATGGATCACCTTCTCAATCAAAACTTACTCACCCCTACTCAACATGGCTTTCGCCCCTCTCACAGCACAACTACTGCTCTACTCTCCTTCACTCACACCATTGCTGAATCTCTGGACAACAATAAACTTACTTCCTGTCTCTTTCTAGACCTCTCCAAAGCTTTTGATACAGTGTCTCACCCACTACTACTATCTAAACTTGCAAACTTTCACCTCTCCACCTCCACCCTCAACTGGTTTGCTAGCTATCTCTCTGAACGCAAACAATCAGTTAAATGGCTCTCTTCCACTTCTCCTTTCTTACCTATCTCCACTGGTGTTCCACAAGGTTCCATCTTGGGTCCCCTCTTATTCAACATCTTCACCAAGGATCTCTTCACCTCATGTCATCAGTCATCACTCATACAATATGCAGATGACTCCACAATCATTTCTACAGCCAACAACATCTCTGACCTAAACTCCCTAACCCAAACAGCTCTACTTTCCACTGAACAATGGCTTTCAGAAAATCTACTGATTCTCAATCCTACTAAAACCAAACTCCTGCTCTTCCTGCCCCACTCTCTTAATCATCATAAATCCTCCTTTGTCATTAAGTCTCGCAATAACACAACTATCCTACCTGTCACCCACACAAAACTCTTAGGAGTCATTATTGATGATGAATTAAAATTCAATCAACACATACAACAATGTATAAAGAAAACACATCAGAAATTAGGTCTATTATACCGAAACAAAAAATATCTCAGTCCCGAGGCTAGACTCACCCTGGGACAAGCACTTCTCCTCCCCTCACTCCTCTATGCTGCTCCTGTTATAACAAATATCCAAAAAACTACCCTGAATAAACTCCAACAATCCTACCACAAAATAGCCAGATTCATCACCAACTCCCCAAATAACACACACCACTGCATTGCTTTAAAGTCTCTACACTGGCTAGAACTCCCTCAGCTATTACATCTCTATCAGTTTCACATGCTACACTCTATGCTCTTTAAACCATCCAACTGTCCATCTTTATCTCATCTTGTCTCTGTCTACACCCCATCTCGACCTCTCCAAACCTCTAATCAACAATTGCTTGACATTTACCACCCAAATAAGTCAGTAGGTAAGTTACTCTACAAACACTCGGTGGCCATTGCTTGGAACAAACTACCCCTTGACATTCGCTCAATCCCTCACACCCCACTATTTAAAAAGAAACTTAAGACACATCTACTCAATACCAAAATCTGCCCCTGCTATGACCCTACATAGTTCTGTCCTCCCCCCACATTAGAATCACTCAGTCTATCCTGGACATACCTTGAACTCTATCCCCACTACCACAGTTACATAGTATCTGAAAAAAAAAAAACAAAAAAAAAACTTGTGATGGCATCTAACTATGGTTGTTTTCTATTTGTTACTACTGTAAGACTAGTTTTATTTCTGTTGTTTCCTGTGCTGGTATACTACTGTAATGTTTTTATTATTGTACTATCTGGAACTTTTCTCCTCGGGTCTCCACTGAAAATGGGACAAAATCCCAGTTGGACTAACCCGGTTAACAAATGTCAATAAATAAATAAATAAATAAAATGCGTACTCCATGATCTAAATTCTGAATCATCTTAATGAGCTGATTTCATTTCAGATGTGTGAAATGTTGTGCTTGTCACAGTACATAAGCTAAAGTCTGCATTTCATGTGGTTTATAGGACTGCTTTTCAGTATTTTTATCATAGTGCACGTAGCCAAAATATGAAGGTTAAGGAGAACATGAAGGATGAGAATATTTTCCAGCCACCAGATTCTGTTGTTGGTGTGCGTCACTGTATATCTATATTAGCGTAATCTTGACGTAGATAATTACATGTTGCATTTAGATGGATTGGCTTACTGTAAAATGTTTTAATGCAAGGGATGTTGTAAGACGGATAAGTGTTGAGGATTTACAGTTATAGCTAAAGTCAGCACTGGTGAAGAATTGTGCAAGATGTCAGCCCAGGGCAGTCACTCTTTTTCAGCACAGTGGAGTCTTCTGAGGTTATGCAGTTTGTGAGATGAGGTTGATTGCACTTCAGTATACCAATAAAAAATCATTGCACTATCACAAGGATGTTTGTACAAGTTCTATGTGCTTTCCCAAAATAAGAATAATTTAAACTGTTCCATGCCCTTTAAATATAGATACAATGACCTAGTTGCTGAACATTTTGCCTCATATCTTTTCTTGTAATCAATCCATATGGAATATTTCATTATCAAAACATGATAATGCGTCTGATTCTATCCAGCTGTCCATACACATTGATTTTCTAGACACAGTTTTTTATTAGTGTCGCATGTGCAACTAGGTCCTCTGCTTGGCACCAGTTATATATAATATAAGGCAACTAGGAATCCTAAACAATAGCGTGATTACCTCCTTAATTTTTGTGGTGATACCCCTTATCACAGCATGCTTCATGGTTGCAGTAATTTAGCTAGTGAGTAGGGCTTTGACAGACAGCTTAAATACATAATTATAGATTTTAAGAGGTGCACTTCTCTCTCAATCTGAAAACTTTATTTTTCTTTTTTTAATTTCTGCCAAAGTATGAAATGGGAGGTTCTGAGTAATGGCCTAAAGCAAAATTATCCCTAATGCTCACAGTTTCAAATAGAAATAAAATGTGTTTTGATTCTACGGAGTTCAGGTTTTCTGCATGTAGCAGTTATTATAGGAGATTTGTACTAACATAACATGCTGTGTTAAATCTTATTTTCTTTGCAACAAAGTTTGTTAGATTGTGCTGTTGGCCTAGACCATGGGTTTGAAGAGTCAGCTGACCTGCCACCTACCTAGTTAACGCGTAAAATAAATCACAGTTTAAAAAAAACTCAAGTTCAGCTACTCAGAAGCAGAAGTGAGCCTGTCCATCTTTGTCAAAGCAGGCCTATGTAGTGGGTAAGTCTAAGCAGCATGGAATGCACTTTAGAAAAATTATGAAACCAACACTTTTGCTCCCAGTTGTCCTTTACAAGGGCTTTTGACATGATTTGCATTCACTTGCCATGTACCCTGACTGCAGGAAAAACATGATACCAAAATACAGACATAGCTCAGATTAACTTACATAAGAACAACTGAGCATAGAACAATAGTAGGCAGGTGGTCATAAGGGCTACATGATGTCTAACCAGGAACACCTTTAAGCAGACACTTAAAAATTAGTGCCACATTTTTTAAGCACTTAATAGTGCTCATCTTCCACATCAACCAGGGCTGTACTTGAAAAGAAAATCAGCTCTGGCTCAAGAACCACACACTATAGGCAATGGATTCAATAAAATGCTAGCATTCATGTAAGATGTGCTTCATCAGGCATGTATGAAAGCTACTATTTTTACTGAAAAAATTCTTGTATTTCTGGGGTTCTTCAGCCAGAGCAGCTTTTGTTTTTATTCTTGGTGTACACATATTCTGGCTCAGTTTACTTGTTTGAGCTCCCCTGGCTTGAATAAATTTGTGTGTACCGATCAAGATTAGGCCTGAAGGTACTCAAAGTATTACTTTGTTTGACCTGTAGTTATTTCTTATTCCTTGGGCTAGGAATATGTTGAGATAGGGACTTTTCTCTTGAGTTTTGTTTATTTGTTGGAGTAGATTTAGGTTTCTAATACAAGTGTTTGTAGAGCCGCTGGCTTACAGATAGGATAGGGGACTTTCATATCTCAAAAAGCGAGACGCAGGACTCTTCAAAGCAGTCTGTAGGTTACTCAGTATAAGGAGGGTTATGGTAATCTTTTGGGGTATTTGAAGGATTTAAGGCCTTTGATTTTTTTGGCAAGGTAGCTTTGGGGCCTTTTTAGTTGAACAATACACTTCAATTTATACATACTAATGGGGGTTTGTATTCAATGATGGATCTAATAAGAGAAGAATACATCATTATTACCATCATCATCCTCAGCGACCAGCTTTTTCATAGTTTCTACCTGGGGTTGGGGTGTTGTGTCAACCATCAACATCTCTTTCTCTATTCAATGAAATTCTCCTACGTTCTTCGACACTCTTGACTGACTGTCATGGATCTCCTCTCACACAATCCATCCATCTCTTTGCTGGATGTCTCATTTCCTCTTGTCTTCTTCCTGTCTATCCCAGATCTTCTTCACCAGATTGTCTTCAGCTTTTCTTTACATGTGCCTAAACCACTGTAATCTGCTCTCTTTTGACATTTTCTGCAATTGGAGCTACGTTGGCTTAAGCTGTTATCTTCTCATTTCTTCATCTGTCCCACAGTGTACATCCTACCACCCTTCTCAGGCACATAATTTCCATCACCTCTACTTTTCTAATCTGGTCTGCCTTTACTGCCCAGGTTTCTGTACCATACAGTAGTACTGGTCGCACCACTGTCTAGTACATCTTACTTTTCAGCTTTTTTGGCATTCTCCTGTCATACTCTACACCTGATACTCTGTGCTATTTTGTTGCAGCCCCTCCGCTTCTAGCTCTGACCTCCTCATTCAGACTTCTCTTCTCTTCAACCATCCATCCCAGATGCTTGAAGCTGTTAATCTGTTCCACTTATTTCCCTTCAATTTCAATTCTCAACTTCCTCAGATTTCCCCCATTTGCTGCAATTGCAACTGCCTTATCTATACTCATCGTATGTGCGTTCAGCTTTGCATTCCATTCCGATATCCTTTGTTGAATCTCTTGCTCAGAGTCTACCTGTAATGCAGGATTGTCTGCAACTTTGTTGATGTGTCCCCTCCAACCTGTGTTACTGTAGTCCATCATCAGAATGAACAGCAGTGGGTTCAGAGATGGACCCTGATGCTCACACACTCCCACTGGGAACCCCTCTGTGAGACCAAGCACTGTGCTTACTTTAGTTATTGGGTCCTCAAGCATAGCCTGCAGTAATTCTACTAATGTTTATAAGACTTTGACCCACAGCAGGACTGTCCAAGTCAACTTTCTTGGGGCCTTGTCATATGCTTTTTCTAAGTCTAGTAATGCCTAGTTGGACTCTTTCGTCATTTGTAGCTTCTTCTCAACTATCTGTCTCACTGCAAACATTGGGTCAGTTGTGCTCCATCCTGATCTGAATCTAAACTGCTCATCTTCTGTCTTACTTCCCACTACTCTGCATATTCATTTATCAGTCATCCCCTCCAGAACTTTCATGGAATGTGACAGGAGTTTGATACCTCTGTACTGCCTATAGTTGTGAATGTCCCATTTGTTCTAGAACACTGGTATTAGTATGGGCATTCTCCAGCCATCTGGGATATACCTTTCTCTCCAAACTCCTATGAGTACCATCAGAAGCCCTTGCTCCCCTATCTCACCCAGCATCTTTATCATATCTGCTGAGACCTCATCTAAACCTGCTGCTTTCCCTAAATTAATTTTCCTTAGGGCTATTCTTACTTCTTCTATGGTGGGTTTCTCCTCTTCTCTCATTGTAGACTGTTTCTGGGGCAGTACAGCTCCTGTGGGGTTTTCTTCATTTAGAAGCTGCTGGGAGTAATCCTTCCAGCTGCTTTGATGTCCTGTGGACTGGTGAGCAGGTTATTGTTGGCATCCCTAATGAAGAGTGTCTGATTATCTTCTTTACATTTCTATCTTTGCCTTGCAACCTGATATAGTTTCTTTGTACCATCTACTGAGTCACTTTCCAGAAGCAGATAGAGTGCCTCTGATAGCTTGTTCTTTGCTATTGCCATGCCTTTCATAGTCAAATTGTTAGCCAACCAGTATTCCTTCCTAGCCTGGTCCATATTTTCTATCTCCTACTTTTTTCCTGCATTAATTTTTTCTTTTGATGACTTCCTGGACTTCTGCTTCCATTACCATTTTCCTTATGTACCTTATTTCCATACTTGGCTTGGCCACCTATCAGTTCTATAGTCCTCACGCATGCTGTTTTGAGGCACTGCCAATCTTCTTGAATTCCAGCTATTTCCTCTTCTTCTTGAAGTGCTAGAGCCCTGAGTTATTCCTTGAACTGTTGTACTTTCTCACCAGTGAACTTCCAAGTCTTCAGCCTGGTCTCTGTTAATCTTAGTGCCTTCTCTGACCACTATTTGCAGCTGATTGTGGCCACCGGTGGTTTATGCTTAGGCTGACTGTTTCACTGTGAATGACTACAAAATCAATTATTCTACTCAACTGCCCTTTCCTTACTAGGAAGAAGTCAATCTGAGTTGCATGTTGGCCACTCTTGTATGTAATCTTGTGACTTTCCCTGCTACTGAACCATGTGTTGGCTACTGTCAAGCCATTTGCCAGGCAGAAGTCTAGAATGGACTCTCCTTAATTCCTATTGCCCCACCCACATGGACCCAGGGAATCCTGACATCCTATTTTCACTGGCCTGATATGTGCATTCATGTCACCCGTTATCAACACCAATTCATGTTGTCCTGCTTTGTCTAGTAGGTCCTGCAACTGCTGTCTGAATTCATTTTTTTCCTCACTATCACAACCCTGCTGTGAGGCATTGGCTGAGATTATGTATACTGCTCTATCATTAGGCTGGAGTCTGATTGCCATGAGTATGTCACTAATTCTGATGACATCCCTCACTGCCTTCTGAAGGCTCTCATTCACCATAATTCCCCACACCATTTCTAGCCTGTCTTCCTCCTGAGTAGTAGCCTCTGGTTCCTAAGCCAAGCAGCCTTGCTGAACTGCCCTTCCATCTTGTTTCCCGGATACTTAGGATGTCCAGCCTCCTTCTTACCGTCATATCATCCACTTCCAAGCTCTCTACTGTTAGCAAATCTAAACTACACATAGCAATCCTTAGTTCATATTTGGCAGGTTGATTGGTTTTATATTTAGCTTTTGCTCAACAGAGCTATCCCAGGTAACCCAAGTTGGGCAACTGGACACTGTCAGGCCAGTAGGTAATTGACCCAGTGCTGCTGGGCTTTATGTTCATAGGTTCATTGGTAAGTACTAGGCTACAACAAACAAATCCAAGGCAACCAGGAACCAGATAGATGTAAAAGTATAAAATAGTAGTTTATTGTAGAACCGCAACTCGACAAAAGTACTCAAACAACACAAATCCACAATTGAAGTTCTACAATAAACTACTATTTTATACTTTTACATCAATCTGGTTCCTGGTTGCCTTGGATTTTTTGTTGTTGCCTGGATTAGTCTGCCTTTATTTTGTAAGTACTTTGCTAGTTATCCTTGCGGGCCATTTTAAGCCTATCCAGTTTCCCTTTAAGTGCTTGAATTAGCCTATCCCATTTGGTTATAGATTGGCCATATCCGTTCTATGGTCGATAATTATATATTACTCCTAGTGAGAATAACTGGGATCCTACCATAGATAATTTGAGGGAAACCACACATGGGAGAAAGCATTTAAGAGCTGCCTCTGTCCATTAGTAGAACAGAGGGCAGTCCTGAGGTAAATGTTCTGTTTCCCATCCATAGATCCAAGTTATGCTTGAATATGGACAGGGATGAACTTTGTTTTATGTGGATTAGGAGTCTGTTCCAGAGCAGCAGTATCTTTTGTGAGATATAACTGTCCCTTAAAACTGTTCTGTTGATGTTGCAAAAGAGGTTTAGATCCCTGGATCAAGTATTTTTGATGCCATTTGACTTACTGATGTGCAGTAAATCCATCAGTAATGGGTCGGATGGTGCCTTGTATGTCAGTCACAGGTCATCTCTTAGCAGTAGGATACCGAGTATAGTGACAGCGCTTTGAGTCAGTCCATGAAGGACTTGTTATTTAGGCCTTGTTTCATTTTAGTGGGGTATCTCTGTGGGCATTCCAGTTGTTTCATGTGCAGCACAGATACATGCCAAAGGGAGCATTATATACAATGACTGGCCTAATGAGTGCTGAATAAATGGAGCAATGACATCCCTAGATCAGACACAATACCTTTGTTTATAATTTGAGCAATATAGAAGGACTTTATTACAAGAATGTACACATGTTGGTCAAAAGCTAGGCCACTATCCACATAAGTTCCCACGTCCTGAACAACTGGGTCAAGTCTTAGGGGTATATTTCCATGACTTTTCATCAGTTATTTATTTGGGACAAACCTTCAAGCAGGATGTTTAAGTCATTTGCAGATTCAGTGACTCTTCCTAGCTTGCAGTCATCTGCAAACTTAGTCAGCCAGAGGCTTTTGGTATTGGCCTTTACTTCAGAAAAGTAGTTGCCAAACAGGAAAGGTTCAGCACAGAAGACAATTTGAGCTAAATTTGTTAGACATTATGCTGGCTATTTCCACAGGTGAAGACTGTCTGTTTTTGTTATGTATTAGCTCTTTGCAATGCTGGGCATTAGTTCTAAGGTTTCTGACATAGCTGAAGAAAGCTTTGTGGTTGTCCTTATCATGGATGGTAATTTTCAGTTCATATGTATTTTTGGATTATTTGCTTTTGCTTCTGAGTTCTTTATTGATCTTTTGAGTTCTCCTTTATATGATTATATATTATGTTTACACATATGGGCTCAGGGTTTTTTCCTCTTATTGTATACTTTTTTTGTGTACTAGGGTTCCACCTGAACTTGGCATTTTATTTGAGTCTTATGGGGACTGAAAGCTCAATGTATGCTTTGAGGTGGATATATAAATTATCTGCAACTGTGGCAGTATGTGTGATGGTGTCATCAAAATAAGGAGGGAGCTGAAATTTCATCAGGTCATCAGTTAGCTGGATAAGGTTTGCCTTGGAGTTGTCTCTGAAGACAAATGCTTTTTGTGGCAGATCTGGTTTTACCCTAATAGTGAATATTACTGAACAGTAGTCAGATTTGACCACTGATGTGGTAACTGAAGGTACTGAACCAAGGGGTACTAGAATTAGTTGGTCCAAGGAGCTGGCATTAACGAAGTCCAGGAATCTTTGTGCATGCATATTATTGGTGGTGCAGGTTTCCCAGTTAATAGCTGTATAGCTGAATTCACCAAAGAGAGCAGTGATAGGGTCAGTAGGGAGGTACGTCAGTTTATTTAGATATGCATCGTGGGCTGCAGGTGACAAGGAGGGGGTATTGTAGTTTACTGTGATGTAGTATGGAATTTTATTTACTGTGAGAAAGATATGGTGGAGTTCATTATCATAGTACTGCATAAAGTATCTGGAAGGGATTTGACTTCTTAGGAAGACAGACAATCTCTGCAGTAGCTCCACTGTTTTTGACATTGGACCATGTATTTTTCATATTAAGCAAAGATATCCAAGTTATCAGAAGTGTATAAAGAGTTTGCATGTTTGTGCAGTGCTACAGTAAAATTATTTCACAGAATACAGCCATTACAGAGCATATTTTGCAAAGTACAGTATTTTGAAGAGTTTATTGTGCATTTGAATGTTATTACAAGCTCACAGAACAGTTTGTTTTCACATAATTACAAGGGCCATATTTTCAATGTGTTCTTGCATACTTTGTGGGCATGGCAGATGGATTTCAAAAACCCAGTGCACTTGTGTTTGACAGTAATATTAGTGCGAACCCGGTAAACAATAAAGGAGGCCTTCAATAATTGAAAACGGTACTGCCTTGTATTCACCCAAAATAATTTATTCAGTAAAAATATTCCACAGAGTATTAAAGTCATTAGACTCAAAACACATAATGACCATAAAAAGTCGTGGATTAAGCGCTTTCGTCTCCGTAAAGTAATGGATCTATGCAGTGTAACACAACAAATGATTTGAATCTAACTGACTGGATTAACAAGGACAGCATTGGTTTTTCCAACAACACTAACCAACCCATTATACAAGGATTCTGATGAAGTCTCCGAACGGAGACGAAAGCGCTTAATCCATGACTTTTTATGGTCATTATGTGTTTTGAGTCCAGTGATTTTACTACTCTGTGGAATATTTTTACTGAATAAATTATTTTGGGTGAATACAAGGCAGTACCGTTTTCGATTATTGAAGGCGTCCTTTATTGTTTACTGGGTTTGCACTATTATTTGTGGTTTGTGGTGGATCGTGGTTACTAGTTTTTTTGACACTAATATTGCTGAGAATTGGAGAGTGTTTGAGCAAGACTACAACATTTTCATCAGGCTGCATTTTTTTAATAAAGATGACCATACAAAGGCATTTATTATACTTAATTTAGCTGGGTCAGAAGCCATAGAAAGGGAAGTTTCATTTGTGTATGCACCTGCTATCTATCTATACAGGAGAGGGGGAACCATCATATTGTTGTACAGGCTGAGTCAAGGGAGGACACTAAGTGCTGAACTCATTACAGCTGAGTGACTCCTCCAGGTGTTTCTGCAGTTACATCCTACTAAAACCTTGTTCATATTTGCATTAATAATTCCAAAACCATGCTATATACAAAAGTATTAAAAAAAATCATCTTTAAATTTACACAATGGCAAACACAAATGTATTGATATTTTACCTCTGTCTAGTGTAGATAAAGAGATAGTAATTGTTTATTTAATATTTATTTATGTTATCATAAATTTCAAGTTTTTCTAACCAAGTGGCTTAGGCAGAACTGCTTAGCCTCATATGAAAGCTCTCATTTGGATGAACAAAGCACTGCTGACAATATATGTGCATCTTGAGTGGTTGCTGAAATATTGTAAGTTGTTTACAAAATATTACAAACTTAATAGTTCCTTTGCTTTCTGTGACTTATAAAGTCCATTTTAAAGCATTAGAACCTAAAGAATGCTACCACTATAAAATAGTTTGTGCTGAAGAGTTAACCATTTATGTTTGTTTAGTTACCCCTATGGTTCCAGAGATATGAACATTTGCTTGAAATGTGATGCTATCAAAAAGCTTTTGCAGTGCAAACTTCCAGAGGTTAGGCTCCACCCATTGGAAGTTACAGTGCAAACTTCTAGAGCTCCATTGGAGGGAATAAGTTAAAACATAAATTTAGAAAAATGTGTAACCCCCAGGCAAATGTTACAATGGAAAGGCACTTATTTTATACAAGGGATAAAAAGCCCAGTGAAACTTTTGCAGTATATATAACTGACCTGAGAAACAAGGCTAAAACGTGCAGATTTGGTGATTTAAGAATGAGTTGGCAAAGGACAGACTTGTGTGTGGTATAAACAATGATGCTGTGAGAAAGGTTTTGCTTCACGACAGTGATTTAACTTTGAATAAAGCCATTGAGATTTGTCAGATATATGAGCTCACAGAAACGCACACAAATATGCTTACAAATGAGAAGAGCTCTAGAAGACACAGTGATAAAGCTCATGTTGATGTAGCACATAATTAAAAGAAACAGGCCCAAGCACATGGCAGCAACTGTATCCCCTGCAACACCTACTGGTAAACTCTAGAGCTTTCCAGCAAATTCCAAAGTTCACACAGTCTCAGTGAAGCATAAGAGTGAGTCAGCAAACTCAAAGCATGGGGCTCAACCCAGTTTCATTGCCAACTATCATAGTTGTGGTGGAAGTCATGAATCTAAAAGGGAAAAATATTTAGCTTTTAGTCAACAATGCCACAAACGCAATAAGTGGAATAATTTCAAAAGGCTTGTAAATTAAAAGGCCCACATTATTTTATTAAGCATTTTAAGAAACAAGTTGATCAATTAGAAAGATGCAACCCTACTCTTTATTTTGATGGAGTGTCAGTGCTTCATGAAACAGTCAATGGAGTAGATTTAAGGGCAAAGAATGAAGGATTTTATACTGTCCGGATAAATGGCAAACCCATAGAGCTCAAACTTGACACAGGTTCCAAGTGTAATGTTATGTCAGCAGAAACATTTGCAAGAGCATGTCATGGTGAAAGGCTTGATGTGGCAAGATGTGCGAAACTTGTTGCTTATGGAGGTGACGAAATTCAAACCAAAGGCTCAGTAGTGCTTTTATGTTACTCTGCTGGAAGAAGCTATGACTTGTTATTTTATGTGGTCAAGAGCCATGCCCAGTCATTATTAGGGCTCAGAGACAGTTTGAAAATGGGACTGCTTTCATTTAAGAAGGAAGTCCATCATGTTAGCTTAAAAGACCACTACTCTAATTTTGCCCAGTACATTTTTTCTACCTATGCTGATCTTTTTGAAGACAAACTAGCGAAGTTTCCAGTTGTGTACTCCATGACGTTAGACCCAGAAATCAGTCTAGTTGTCAGGCTAGCACATAAAGTTCCAATAGCTATGCAGGACAGAGTCAAAGCTGAGTTAGATAAAATGGTGTGACAAGAAGTGATTTGTCCAGTTGAAACTCCAACTGAATGGGTGTCTTCCATGGTGATAGCCCATAAGGAAAGCTCAGATGACATCAGAATATGTATTGACCCATGAGATTTGAACAAAGCACTAAAAAGACCCCATCATCCAATGCGCACAGTCGAAGAAGATGCAGCCTTGATGCCAACTGCCACTGTTTTTTTTTTGTCTTAGATGCAAAGAGTATGTTTTGGCAAATTCAGCTTGACAAAAAGTCCTCATTGCTCACTACTTTCAGAACTTTATTTGGCGGGTACAGATTTTTGAGAAAGACATTTGGGATAAGTTCTGCAAGTGAAGTTTTTCAACGTGCAATGGAGCGACGTTTTTCTGGGCATCCTTGTGCTATTATAGTAGATGACATACTAGTAGGATGTCATGGTGAAGTGGAGCATGACAGAAACCTCAGAAAAGTTCTAGAAAGGGCACGTCAAGTGAATCTTAAGCTCAATCCACAGAAATGCAAATTTAGGCAACAAGAAGTTACTTATGTTGGTCATTTATTTAACAGTACAGGCCTATGACCAGACCCTTCAAAGCAAATAGCCATTCTCTTGGTCTTGGTACAGTCATTCTACAAGAGGATCACCTTGTTGCCTATGCATCGAGAACTCTTACCCAAATTGAGATGCAGTATGCCCAGATTGAGAAAGAGCTTTTGGCAATTGTGTTTGCATGTTTGAAGTTCCATGATTATGTTTATGGTAGTCCTATCCAAATTGAAACAGACCACCAACCTCTAGTTACTATCTTGAGAAAGCCTATGCATTCAGCTCCAGCTTGACTGCAATGTACGATGCTGAGATTGCAAAAGTATAATTTCAATGTTGTCTACAAGAAAGGCGAACTTCTTTATCGTGATGATAGTTTATCCAGATCACCCAGAAACACAACAGAACAGCATGAGAATGGGAACCTTGATTTTGAATTCATGGAAGTGAGAAATTTTTCTTCATCACATCTTGATGAGTTGAGAGATCACACAGCCACAGATCAAATTTTACAAAGGCTCAACCACTTTATCAATTAAAGATGCCCATCAAAGCAATCTAGTTTACCTCAGGAAGTGTAACCTTATGTTTCATACAGTGATGAGATTTTGTCTGACAAAGGTATCATTATGAAAGATCCGAAAGTAATTGTTCCAAAGTCTTAGCAACAAGAGTACATTACTATCTTGCATCATGGTCACCCAGGAACTGACTCTACCAAAAGTAGGGTGAGAGAGCAACTATTTTAGTCTTCTATGTCACAAGACATTGTGCGACCACTTTCATCTTGTTCAGTATGTAATAGTACAAAACTGCATCAACAGAAGGAGCCACGTCAGCTAAACCAGATTCTGA
The DNA here is from genome assembly GCF_019279795.1 of Protopterus annectens. Classification (NCBI taxonomy): domain Eukaryota; kingdom Metazoa; phylum Chordata; order Ceratodontiformes; family Protopteridae; genus Protopterus; species Protopterus annectens. The sequence goes on from NC_056728.1 coordinate 1,118,972,357, forward strand.
AACTATCTTGGTCAAAAGTAGCCGCTGACATTTTCGAGTGAAATGGTCAACATTATTTGTTGTTAGTAGACTCTTACTCCAATTGGTTCGAGATTGACCTACTTCCTAACCTAGCATCCAGTACTGTCATTACTAAGATGAAGCATCATTTTGCAGTACATGGTAGTCCACACAAAGTCATTTCTGACAATGGCACACAGTTTACAAGCCAACAGTTCAAAAGATTTGCTGAAAAATGGGACTTCACTCATGCCACAAGTAGCCCTGAGTACCCACAGTCAAATGGTTTGGAAGAACATGCAGTTTAAAGCAAAACAGTTACTAAGAAGTCAAAATGAGATAATAGTGATATTTTTCTTAATCTCTTGAATCTCATAAATGTTCTTCCTAATAAACATCTTGGTTCAACTGCTCAGAGACTTCTGTCGAGGCAAACCAGAACCACATTACCAATCAGTAGTCAATTGTTGGTTCCATGTGTCAACAAGAACAGATCAGTAAAAGCCCATCTGTTGAAGAAACACCTAACCAGAAATCCTACTATGATAAAAGCAGCAAACTGCTCAATCCATTATGAGAAGGAGAAGTGGTAAGGATGCAAATATCCAAAGGTTATGATCGGATTGGCGTCATGAAGAATATTTGCCCAGAGCCAAGATCATACATTGTGAAATTACAAGGAGCAGTCTTTAGGTGGAATCGAAAGTGTTTGAGACTGGTGACTGATCCTATACCACAGCATATAGCCTGTGAGAAAGACTCTTTATCTCAGAGTGAGTTGCTCAGTGTTCCAATTCCTGAAGAAATTCCAGAGGACATTCTCATTCCTGTGATGAATCCAGAAGTTCCTGCTACGAGTTGTTCACCGCAGACTGTCCCTGTTGCTAAATTTGGTCCAGATTGTTATGTTATGAGATATGGTCACATCTCTAAATCCTGTTGCAAAAATGAAGCAACTTGGACATGAAAATTGTGTTTGTTTCTAATGTATATTGTAATGCATGTCGAACTCTGATATTGTTTTACAAAGGGCAATCATTTTAAGAGGGAGGATGTAGGTCAATGTGTGTATATATACCTTTAAGATGCTATCCAAGGGCTTGCCCCAGTGTATGGGTGCTGAGTGCATGCAAGCTAGACTGCCATTTTGAAGTAAGCCATTGAGTTGTAAGCATGTATGTATGTAAGATCTGTCTGTTAGCCAGTTTGTATTTTATGATAATGCTATCCAGCCTGATGTGTTTCTATGTATTAAAGCATCTAAATGAAATACCCCACATGCTTGTCATCTATGTGAGATAGAGAGTGATGAGTGACATGCGGTATACAAATTTGTTAATAAATATATTGAATAAGAGGCCCTAAGTATTGATACTTGTGGCACACAAACAGATACTTGTGCAAAGGTAGAGTAACTTGATTGTCATTTAATAGCTTGTGATCTATCTGACAAGTAACTTTGGAAACAAGAGTGGATGCATGTGGTAGGCCTAATGATGAAAGCTGAAACAGTAGCTTGTCATGGGAGATTGTGTCAAAGGTTTTTGATGACTCTGAAAATAGTGGAGATACAATATTACTTGTGTTGTGTTTTTGATTGTTGGTGTTTATGAAGCTGAGTAATGTAGTGTTAGAATTGTGGTTTTGTCTAAAACCATGCCGGGGAGGAGAGAATACATTTTTGTCAAGGATATATTTAAGTAGTTGATTGTGGATGCATTTCTACAAGATTTTAGACAAGGAGGGACTTATTGCTATGGGTCAGGAGTTGGAGAGTTCAGTAGTTTTGCCTCTTTTTTGAAGAAATAGGATATAAAGTTTCTTCCAAAGAAAGGGAACATAGGATTCTGGGATAGATCTATTTATTATAGAGACAGGATAGACTATGGCTTCAACAGCAATTTTGAGATAGTTGTTTGGTAATTTATCAACAGTTAAGGTGGTATGTTTAAGCTTGAGGAACTACTTCTTTATGGTATGGGTGGAGATACAACTGGGGAAGAAGGCTTTGGAATTGATGGGTTGAGAAGTATTTTGTGAATTGTTATTGCTATTTTTATTTACTAAAGAACTTACGGTGTTTATGAAGTGGGAGTTGAATAGAGTGGCAGTACTGTCAGGATCCATATCAGCGCATGGGTTGGACTGTTGACATCATAGTTTATGCTGACAGTCTGGGGTTGTTGCATCAGTCTGGGTGAAGTTAAGACAGTATTTTATTCGCTATGTGTGACTGGCTGTGAGAGGGATGCCTCCAGTATAGTTAAGAGTTTACAACTCTAACAGAGTTCCTTGGGCTGAGCAGGAGATTTTTTTTAGTGAGCATGTGACAGTTCTTACACTGCCTTAAGAAACTAAGTCCTATATGGCTAGCAATGGAAGGGGAGTTAGTAAGCTGTCTCCCTATTTTGACAAAGGCAGCCATGTACTGAGAGAGTCAGTGACGGAACTTCAGAGGCACTGTGGGAGTATTTAGAGGAATACATTTATTGGACAGGTGAGGATTCAGGAACCTCTCAGTGCAGATAAGTGTAGCTGGTAGACAGGCTGCTTAGAGTTGAGAAAAATCCTGTGCAAGCTGTTTACACAGGGGAGAAGAGTGTGTCTAATTCACAGGGTTTAGAGGAAAGTGCATATCCACTAGCAGTATCTAAGAGGAGAGGATTACTTGTGCACACTATCTGCTATGGAACTACCACTGTGGTGCTGCACTCAGAGCAGCTCCATGCAGTAAATAGTAAATAAGAAAACAGCAGAACCAATGGAAAACAAGTGAAACCTGAATCCAAGGTGCTTACAACTATGGAGGACATGCAGCAATTAGTCCAGCTCTCAGATTAACCACTACACTATCCAAGATGGCCTTTACACATATCCACACAGAATAACTGAGGACATGCAGGAGGCAGAAAATAGTTTAAATGGCAAAAATGTAAAGGCAATTTAAGTGAAAACAAAAAAGTACTTTCCTGAGCTTTTTTCTCTCTGAAAATCAGCAGGTCTGGAAGCACTTATCTACTCTAACAGTGATTGTACATGGATACATGGATAAAGCTCTTTGCAGTCTTAGCAAGAAGACATCAGCTGAGCTGTACTGTGTCCAGTAAATAATAAACAAGAAAACAAAAGATCCAATGGAAAACAAGTGAAACCTGAAATCAAACTGTTCCCAGCTACAGAGGACTTGCAGCATTAATTCATCCCTCACTTACCTTAACTATCACTCTATCCAAGATGTCCCCTACATATGGCCAAACAGATTGTAGGATAAAATGGAGAGAGGAGAAAAGCAATACAAAAAGCTCTATAAAATGGGAAAAGGTAGCTTAAATGGCAAAATCAGTTGGGTGGTTTAAGAAAAAACACAAACATGTACATTTCTGATCTTTTTTTAAAAAAAAACAGCACAGAAGCACAATCTCACAATGGGTGCAGATTAGTGCAGATGTCTGCAGTCTTTTCCAAGAAGGCAAGGGCTGGAATGTGCTCCCTGTAATAAATGGTAAACAAGAAAACAAAAGAACCAATAGAAAACAAGAGAAACCTGAAGCCAACATGCTCACAGCTATCTACAACATGCATTAATTAATCCAACTTTCACTTAGATTAACTACTGCACTATCATAATGGCCCCTACACTTGGTCAAACAGAGTAGCTGAGAAAATGCAAAAGGCAGTAAAACAGTGTAGTAAAGGAGTTTAGTATAGCAAAAAGCAGTTTAAAATGGCAAAACAGGTTAGTCATGAGACTTATTCAGTCTTACAGTAGGTGGAGATTGGTACAGCGCTCTGAAGTCTTAGCAAGAAGGAAAAGGACTGTGCTATACTTCACCCAGTAAATATTAAACAAAACAAACAAAAAAAACCCCCAAAAAACAAAAGAACCAATGAAAAACAAGTGCAACTTGAAGTCAAACTGTATTAGCTATCAAAGGCATGCAAAAATTAATCCAACATTCACTTAGAGTAACTACCACTTTATCCAAGATAGCCCACATACCTGGCCAAGTAAATCTTATTCTAATTAATATTCTTCAGACTGATATCTTGCTGACAGCTAATTTCTTAAGTCTTCACCTATTGCCAAGAACAATAACCAGATAACACTTCTACAACACACATTCCAACTGATTCCCAACAGAGATAATAAGAGATGAGAGTACAGGAAAATTAGTTGGATGGATGATGACCTGAATCAGCTTTATCACAATCTAAGATGATTTCAATCTCAGTTGATTAAATGTCATCAGTTAAGAAGACAATCCAAGCAGTCTTCAAGAAATGCAGAAATAAAAAATCAGACAGTTATCAGGAGAAAAGGAGATATGAATGATCTTTCCATTAATATTGACAAAATGACTTAAAAGATCAACAGTTTAACTTCTGCCCTCCTAGTGAGAAAAAAAGAAAGATAAGGGCTAGTAATACTTCCAGTTTTTGTAAAATTCAGTTAATAGCTAGTAAGTAGACTGCCTGGATGCCAGCAAAGAAGAAACTTAGAGAGCCTGAAAGAAAATCAACTAGAAAAGTTGAAGAGAAAACATTGACCAAGATGAATCCTGCAGCTGTTCAGCCAAAAGAAGTTCAAGCTCCAGCTTTGGTTTAAGAGATGGCTTTCAGTAATTTAGAAGAAAAAAATAAACTAAATGTGCTCAGAGCTGAATAAAATAAATGAAAGATTGAAAGAGTGTATTAACTCAAATAACAAAAGGCTGGAAAATGAAAGAAGCTTTAAACAGATATTCAAATGAACTGTTAAAACTGCAAAAGTCATAGGTCAAAATGAAGAAAAGGATGGCTGAGTATCACACTTTTCAAGAAGAGATGTCAGAGGACAGAGCATGCAGGAAAAAAACTCAAGATTTTCTTCTGTATCAGAGAAACTGGAAGAAACAGACTGCATTAATGTTATGAAATCACAAATAAGTAACTAGACTTAAATTCCAGAGCAGGAGTTGTTAACTGAAAGGGCACATTGTGTGTATGCTCCAAACCTGGCAATGAGAAAGCAGCCAAGACCTGTATTAGGAAAATGCAATCATACCAGCAGAAAGAGTTGATCCTGACAAAACTGTGACAGAAAGGCAATGTTTTCAAAACTGAAAGGGCAGAGGAAAAGCAAATTTATCCCAGCAATCAGGGTATATTGAGAGATAAGAGATTCAAGCTGCTGTACCCAACTGTATTTTGAATATTATTTCCTGATCAAAGCCATTTTTGATGATAAACAGGCTAAGCAGAAAATGCAAAAGTTTGTCCAACAAAACACGAGACATCAAACAGAAGGGGGATGCTACTTCTCATTCTTCATATAATGAAGTTCTTAGAGAGACATTGCCAGTAAAACCTTTTCCAGTGTTCTAAAGGAAAATGCTTTAGAAACACTAAAAAGCACATGAATATCTTGGACTTCAACAGAGGTCTGGGGTCGGAGGATGGAGATGAACAAGAAGAAGACAAGCAACACTAAAATTAATGAATAAATATGAGACTATAAAGCATCAGTCACATTTTTAAAGTATGGCTGTACATGAAAAAGTAGAGAAAGACTGGACTTTTGCTGACTTTACTAAACTTGTGGAGGGACTTAAAGGCATATATCCCACTTCATGTCATTAATGTTTATAAGGAAAGTAAAAGAAAAAACAGTAACTGTAAGTAAAACAATTTTTGTTCTTAGCTATATTTGTATAAAGCATTTCACAATATAAATTGCATGTTATATAATAAAGCATTTCAGTGATTGTTGTATAAGGTAAAGATACTAAAGTACACAAGTACTTTTTTCTTTTTTAGTTTTTAAGAAATGTAGACATTGCAATGTAAAAAGAGAAGAAAGGGTGATTAAAAGCTTGTGTAAGATAATATTTTGGAATCTTGGGCTGTTGGGCTGGGAGATGGGTGTAAAAGTGCTCCGAATATAATATTTGCAGAGTTGAGATGTTTTATCCTACTTTGGCATACGTAAATGCCTGCATTACTGCCCTTGGCTTAGTCTAATAACAATGTGTGTGTGTGTGTGTGTGTGTGTGTGTGTGTGTGTGTGTGTGTGTGTGTGTGTGTGTGTGTGTGAGTGTGTGTAGGTGTGTGTGTATGTCTGTGTGTACGTGTATGTATGTATGTGTAAGTGTGTGGGCACTGTAAGTCTAATGAAAAGTTTTCCTTTAGAAAATAAATGTTCAGTTTGAGTTGAAAAGTTTGCAGCTGAGGGCAGCTGTAGAGTCTGTTCTTATGTTTCCATGTAGAGAAGCTGATTACAGGCACAGGAAATAAATCTCAAGAGTTATAGGCACTGCTTGCTGAGGAAACCATACAGTTAAAAGGTGCAAGAGCAAATAACTTATTAAAAATTTAAGTCAAAAATTATTGGAAGTGAATAACAGATAGAAGATTTCCTGGTACCTAGATTCTTAAATGCATTTACTAGAACAGTGCATAATTTAATTTTATTTAAAAATAACCAGTGTGATTTTCTTAGGGGTAAAAGTTAATGTGCTCTGAAAGCATAAAACCAATTTTTCACATCTGAGGGGAATAAAAATAAGACAAGAACAGACTGCAATTAATGTAAATAGAAACACAGGCTGTAACATGCACCTTAGCATGGATTACCTTTATTTTAGGTTAGGTAATGTCTGTGGGTGCAGCTGTTGATTTGGGAGAATTGGTCCAATCAGGAGGGTTAAACTTCATTATATGAAGATGTACATAGTTTTGTGTAGGTTTACTTTAATGGGTTATAAGGGTGTTGTGGGGGTGTATTTGTTTTTTTTTTCTTTGAACATTTTCAGTAAAACAAAAAAGTCTTGTAAAATGTGACATAGACTCAAATGGAAATGAGAAGACACAACCTGACAAACATTAGTGGGTGCATGAAACACAAAAGATGGTAATAGACATTTAAAAAGCTGTCATATATAATAGGGGTAATAATAACTTCTTATCACAATGGATACACTATCCATATTATTTTGGAATATTAATGGCCTTACAGTATAGACAACAAGGTAATAGTATTGAACTGTATTAGGAAATGCAGAGTGGAAATAGCAATACTACAAGAAACATGTTTGAAAGAAGTGAGCATATGAATTTGATAAAGAAAGGATTTCAGGGTGGATATTCAGTAGAATATCAGGGTCAAAGAAAATGGGGAGTACTTATACTAATTGCTAGAGGAGCTCGAATAGTGACAGAAGAAGAAGAAAAGATAATAATGGTAGATGTGTGGTAGTAAGGGGCTTCTGGCAAGGGGGGAGGAGGATTGACCTGGTATGGATTTATATTCCACTTAAAACTGCTACTATGGAGCTTAAGAAAATTTTGGGAGAAATAATCACCTTTCTATAGGGAATATTACTTATAGATGGGGACTGGAAGTTGATTTGCAACAGTAAGAATGTGTGAGGTGGACCTAGAAGGGAAAATACAGAACAGGGTAGATTTCTGGAAATATTTATGAAATTTATCTATGAATTTATGATATTTATAGGTGGCACAGTGGCACAGCAGATAGCAGCATCACCTCAAAGCAAGATGTTCCCTGGTCTGATTCTCAGCTAATGTGCCTTCTGTGCAGAGTTTGCATATCATCCCTGTGTTCGCATGGGTTTCCTGTGGGTGCTCCAGTTTCCTCCCACATCCCAAAGACTTGCGATAGGTGGATTGGACACTCTAAATTGGCCACAGGTGTGAGTGTGTGTGCGAGTGCGTGATGCGGAAGAACTACCATGGCAGGGCTAGCCACTCACCTGTGTAAGTGCTGGCTCTAGATAATTGTCACTGTTGAAGTAACACCCCACGCCCATGTGAAAAATAATGGGAAATGTGGTTGTGGATTGATGGATTAATGATAATATCTGGTATGGAAGATGTGAATTCAGTAATAGGAGCTCAGAGAGAGAGAATTTAGATATTATTCCCCAAGGTACAATAACTAGGCTAGACTAGACAAAAATTACATTTCCCAGGAACATGTGAATTTAATTGAAAGCTTCAATTCATTTCCAATAAACAGCTCATGTGCCATTAACAACTTAAATAAAATGCAGGATAATGAAGTAAAAAAAAAAAACATGAGCATTCCTCCACCTAACAGTTAAAAAAAGAGGAATTTAAGGAATGGTTAGTGGAAATTATTCAAGAGTTATTAGGGAAGTTAGGCATTTCTTCATAGGTTATAGCTAGTGAGTGGGATCAAAAGAAATTGGAGTTTAAAAATAGGGTAGAAATAAAAGAGAAAGAGATGTGGTGAAGAAGTAACAGGAATTATTTAGAGGGGCAAAGATTAAAGTATTGCAGACTAAGAGGAAGCTCACAAAACAAGAAGAGTCACAACTGCAGACTGCTGAAGAGAAAATTAGGGAGCATCTGGATAATATATGAGTTTAGAAAGATTACTGTTAAGCAACTGTTTTTTTTTATAATAACTCCGGAGCACAAAAAACTTTTATCACAAAGACTTGGGCAACAGAAAGTAGTAAGGGTTGTTGCTTGCCAAACTTAGGGAGCCTATAATAAGAAAAATAACCAAAGATCCTGTAGAGGTATTAGAGATATTACAGAAATATGAAAATTTGTATAAAGCAGAGAAATTTAGAAATCAAGAAAGAACACAAATGGAAATATTTATGGAAGACTTAAGTATGCCAAGGTTAGAGATAGATGGGGGTCAACAATTAACTGTTAAGATAGGAGGAGATGAGATAAAAACAGTGATGTATAATCAATCTTCAGAAAAGTCTCCAGGAATAGATAATATTCCTGTGGAATTTTGGAAGCTAGGAGGGAAGAAAGTGATAAAGATCTGGAAGGTTTTGTTTAACAGTATTTGAAAAGGAGGGGAAGCACCAACATACTGGAAGAAAGCTGTGGTGGTTGTAATACTTAAATATGGCAAAGATCTATCAGAGCCAGCTTCATACAGACCTATTTCAATTTTAAATCACGATATAAAGTGGTTATGCCCATAATAGCTAAAAGAATGGCAAATGTGTTGCCAAAATTGATAAATATGGTTCAGTTTGGTTTTGTGGATAGGACGTAAACATTTGACAACATTAATAGAACAGTTATGATCCAGGGGGAAACAAAATGTAAGAAAATACTTCTGTTGTTGGTGGGTCTTGATGCAGAGAAAGGATTTGACAGAGTAAGCTGGGATTTTTTGAGTAGGGCAATGGAAACATTTGCATTCCCTGATTCAATAATAAGGTAAATTGGGAGGATATATGAGGGATCAAAGGCAAAAATTAAAGTATGGTGGGCTTCCTCTCTGACAAATTGTATCAGAATAGAGAAACTAGGCACGGTTGTCCTCTTTCTCCTATGTTATTTGCTTCATATTTACAGCCATTGACAAAGGAAATGAGGGACTCAGAAATTCAAGGATATAATTCATATGGTAATCAAGAAAATGTGGCTTTATTTGCAGATGATATTTTTTGCACCTAATAAATGCAGAAAAGGACATTTCAGTGCTGTGGAACATTTTGAGACAGTTTAAAGTTTTTTTGGGACATAAAATTAATGAAGCTAAAACAAAGACTATAGCCGTAAACTGTGAATTGGTTCAGAAATACCCATATTTATGGGGACACGATAAAATTAAATATCTAAGAGTATGGAAGATAATGCTATGTGGGAAGAGACTAAACAAAAGATAAAACAAAAACTGAGAAACTGAAAGCTCTTGTTTATGAATATGGATAGCAAGATAAAAGCTGTGATTAGTAAGGAATATTTTTATTATCCAGAGTAGAAGGTGTGGACAATAATTAATAAAGAGTTGAAGGACTTTATTTGGGAGAGGAAGAGGTAAGGGTCAAATGGGATAAGCTGATCCTTTAAAGGTAGTTTGGGATTACCTGATTTGAAGGTATATTTTAGAGCTACCCAGTTAAGACTCATATATATAATACAAGCAGGAAGCTATAATTCAAATTGAAAGAGGATGATGATGAAATGGGGGAAGGGAGTTCAGAAAATAAGGAGATGGTGGGATTTAACATGTAGAGTCTTAAGGAGAATAACTACAGTCATACAGAATAATATATTCAAAAACAGCAGATGGCATTCTAAGAACTAAGCAAACAATAAAATAGAGAAAGGAGATTTTGCTGATAGGGATGGCTTCTATTAGGGGCACAGAGAATAGATAAAAGAGGGCTGGAATTTGCTGGAGAAAATTGGGAAAGGAACCATGGTATTGAGAACAAGTAATTAGAGAGGTAAGTGTTATACAATAGGAAAAGGCCAAAGAGACATTTGGACCGCAGGCTAGAGACTGCCTTCCCTGTCAGGGAATGTCATCGGCGTATAGGCAAAGAGAAAGATTTAATGGAATCCTAAGTGAAAGACCTGAGCTGGTAAAGTTTTTAGTTGAAATCTAGAACAGAAGCTGCTGTTAAAAAAGTGATAATTATTAGGGCATATAAAATATTGTATGATAACTACAGGAACCCATCAGAGGAGGACGGAAAAGATTTGGAAGGAAGACTGGATAAGCAATTCACAAGGAAACAATGGGAAGATATGTGAATGGCTCCCAAATATGCAACAAAGTCTAGTAGATTTTGCATTTTTACTTGGAAGTGTTTGCATAGGTATTTTTATACCCCAAGAAGAATTTTTCCTCAGGTAAATGACAAATGTGTGTTCAGGACCAAAAATAGGTAACTCCGTACCTATGTTTTGTGAGTGTAATAATTTGTCAGACTTTAAAAATTTTCTACAGTGTACTCTGCATTATGCCTAGATCTAAATCGAGGCTGACATAGACCTAATGAGTCACAGGAAATCAAGTAACAACAGAGCTGTGCATGGACCAGATTTTCAATAACTTGTTCAGTAAATGAGAGGTTTCAGGCAGGGTAATAATTCTTTAGCTGGGTCACATGCAATGGTATTTTTGAGAATCAGTGTAACTAAATCCTCTTTTGAAGAGGAGAGGATTGAACTTTATGGAGAATAGCTGATCCAAGCAAATTAAATAAACGTTTAATTAAACCAGTTGAGGCAGGATCCAAGTTACAACTAGTGGGACACATAATTAAAACAATGTCCATGAGTAGACCATAATCGACATAATCAAACTTAGCAAAGCAAAAGTCTTAGTTACCCATCACAGACAGCCTGCAACTCCCTAAATGGTGTTCCTCTGGGGAAAAGTGCACCTTATTATAGTAACCTTGTTGCAAATCATTATGTAGCTACCTCACACTCATTGGTGGAAAAGCACTCCATGTCATCAGACAGGTTGGTCTGCATAGCTTGCTGACAACCTAGAAGAGTGCAACTGGAGGATTCATTGCAGCAGAGATCTCAGCTGACAAAACCTTGGCCCTTTTCCAAGATAACTCAGTATGGTATGAAACAAACTGTTTATTCTGAATGAGTTTATCCAGATGAAGATGTGTAGTCCATCATCACTGCAGTCTTCATTCTAACCTGCACATTGAATGAAACTCATGGTCAGACCTTGACTTGGGATAACCCATCAGTCTAGGTTATAAAATAACTGGGCAGCCTGATCAAGAACACTGGTAACTGCATAATTTATATGATACAATTAGATTAGCCAGATCTTCTGCACTGACCAAATCCATAAAATGATCAAACATCAGGAAGAAAGTACCGGACTCTACTGCTCATAGATCTCTGCACTTCACCAGCTCTATAGCTGGAAAATAAGGCATGGGAAGAATAAAATGAAAATGTAACAAGTCATTCCCAGACCAGGAGAAAGACTCCACCATTGCATCCTTTAGCTGCAGACCTATCAGAAAAAACAAAAACAAAGAATGTGCAAATTCGTGGGCCTCAAGCCAAAAGTCTCCATTAAACATTGGAGCTTCACAGTGAGTTTGCAGGGGTCTCTTCTATTCAGGCATTACAAATCCCTCAGGGTTAACTACTTGGAGGAAGCATGGACTAACTCAATGAGGAGATCTGAAAACCTTTGTAGAAAAGCTCCAAGGTATCCTGCTGGTGGTATACGAGGAGGAATCTCGATCCACCCCTGCCCAAAGGACAAACTGAAAGGAGTTAAAACTCTTCAGCATCAACCTTGGCCAGCTCTACGCCAAGTGGATAACAAATAGCCATTCTAAAATGTTTGTGTATGTGCTGCTATTTCCTGGAAGGATACATGTTATTTGATACTTTTGGTGTATATGAGGTACAGGGATGTTGCTGTTTTAGCCTTGCATTTGTACAGTATCACTCAGAATGATTGACTCATGATCATATACCCGATGAGATCAAATCATCGATCCTTAAAATTCATATATGGATACGTCTGAATACATGCTAAGTGCTCTTAGTATCTGTGATGTGATTTCTGACACATGCATCTGATAATAAAATTCCTGCCTACTGTGGACATGTAACAGTCCTGAGGATGTGACTCACATCATGTGCTGACTGTGAGTAGTGTATAAACATTTTGGTGTGGCTGTGTGTATGTGTGTGCCTGTGTGTGCACTCCTGTGAGAGTGTGGCAGGGCATGAAACACACATAGTAGCAGGAGCATGTAAGGAGGTCTTGACATCTGTATAGCCAGAGGTACAGGCTGCCATTTAGTCGAGCTGTATGATACCTATCGGAAGAGGTTGTACTGCTCTATTTGTAGGCACTGCATCTGGAGGACTTGGAAGGTGAGTCATTGCTGTGGATTTGGAATGTTGGTCTGTTTCTGAAGGGAAAACTGAGAAAATGTATGCTCTTTGTTGAGCTGTGGGGAAGTAATTCAACTATTTATTCAAATATTTTTGGCTTTGCCAATATACAACTAAGCCGGAAAATACTGTCAGAAAGCAGTTTGAAGTGGAGCATTGTGCCACAAGGTACACAGCCACTGTTTTTATGAAGCTTCCTCCAAAATGGTGACTTTAATCTTTCAGACAGAAAAAGGATCATTTCTCCCTTGCCAGTTGTGGAAGATGGTTGTTTTATTGAAGATAAGAAAATAATTCAAGGTTTTCTTATTTTCTTTCTTTTTTTGTTGTTTTAATACCTTTATTACATTATCATTAAAGATATAAGCAAACATACATTAAAATAAAAGAAAACAAACCATATTAATATGTTTCCAATTATATACATTATTCATCACATATGTTTTTTTTCATAACTTTCCTTAGTCTGACAATACATAAATTGCTGTATTCCTGCAACAATTCAATGTTTTCTTGAGAGGGCTGCCTGAACTGACTGCTGTCCTTACATTTACTCTTTTTTCAGTATTATTTTAATTTCAACATTTCCATTGGTATTTTAGAAGTTCTAGGTTAAAGCAGAAAGCAGTCATTGTGTTTCTTTCTGTGAGACAAATGGATTTCTTATGAACTGTGAAGAGCTGGAAACTTCTTGTTCTGTGGAAGGAAAAGAAAACAGTTTATGATTTTGTTGAAAAAATGCCAGAACAGACATTATTCACCCTGTTTCTGTTGTGCTCTAGAGACACATGAGTTGCCTGCCCTTTATATAAATGTATAATTTAAATCCTTCTAAATTAACTCAGTAACTTCAGCTTGAGGCCTCTTTTGTGAAGGTCCTACCCTTACATGAATCAAACATTCCTTGCCTTCCATTCATATCTCACAACCCACTAGTTCTTCAGTTCAATGCCCCAGTTTTAAAAGAAAGAAATGGAGAGAGAGAGAGAGAGAGAGAGAGAGAGAGATGCTTTGATGTGCTGTATATACACCATATATTATGCTAAAAATTTAATGGTAATATGTATCAACAATCTGGAATTACATAGTCTAATGTGAACCATCCATGAAGTGCTGTTAAAGGAAGGACTTAAAGTCTACAATGACAGAAACGTTTGCCTCTCAAGGACAAGCATGAAGACCAGAAGTAGCTGTGGAAAATACAACTGGAAATCCTGTGGATCTACTCAAGGTATACAGGAACCCTGTTGATGTATTTAGAGATGCAAGACATCGTGGTTAGAACTGCAGTGCCAAACCCATGTACTGCAAGGAATAATGTGTTTTACTGAGAAACTTTACAAGTGGAGTAAAAAACAGAGGACTGAACTATAAATAATCAGAAGTATATTAAGCAAAAGTGCTCTTTGATGTCTTTTAACATGAAAATGAAATTCGACGTTTTCATACATTTTTAGAATTGTAAGCCTTTTAAGAGTTTATCCTTTAACCCTAAACTATTTACAAGCAACTTCCTTGAAGGGGTGTTCAGAAAGGGATTTCTTAAACTTGATAAGAGTATCCTCCGTCTATGTCCATCAGTTTACATCTTGCTTGCATATGTGGCACATCATTTACAGCTCGGTAATGTTCTCCTGGGCAGAAAAATAATCTTCTAAATTGCAGCACTCATTTGATTCTGCATTTTGATACTTGACCAAGACTCATGCAAGGTTTCATTACAGAATAGACATTGCATTTCTGTATTTCATTAATTGTCACTTTTGCTAAAAATAAATTATGCCAGCAGGAGATGTAAAGATAATGCTCTGAATGACAAACATTTAGTGTTACAGCTGTTGATTTGACAAGAATGTTAATTACAAATTATATAATGAAATAGGCAGGAATGCAGATACTATTAAAGGAAAGAGAATGGATGACAAATACCAAAATATCAGTTTTTTTTTCTTCTCCACCTTTGCCCAACTTACCTGATGATACAGATCAATGAAAAGTAAGGTATGTGGCTCTGCTTATGTTTAAGTTTGTTAAATATACAAAAACTCATTTCTGAGAGAATTATACACTGTACAATCATTTTCTAGTGTAGGGCTACACAAAAGTAACCATAGCCTGTCCTAGTTTACATGCCATTCAAAAATGTTTAGAGTTCTGTCTTGTTAATTTGTTTTTGGTATGTCAGTAACTGCGGCACCGCATATCCTTTTATCCTAAAAAGATGCTCTGTACAAATAAGAAAACACCCTTTGTACAGATGTCATAATGCACAAAGGCATTTACTGCTGCCATTAATAATATAGCAGATGGTTAGCCCACCTATATACTGTAAATCCTGTAAAACCAGAAAATCATCCAATTGATGGTATGTTTTAATCTGTCCTTTGTACTTTAGTGGGTGGAGTGACCCTGTGAGGGAAACAGCAATGTCCATTTACAGAGGTTTAATTCTTATACAGCTTTAAATTTCTTCTGTTTGCATGTTGACCTGTATGAAGAACTTTTTGGACATCAGTGACTCATGGAGCAGACATTAGGTATATAGAAAGGTCCTTGATATAGGTTACATTATTTCATTTTGTGACTTTTATTAACCTTTAAACTGATGCATATCAAAACACACAGCAACATCACAGCATTAAAAAAAACTGTAATTAACAACAGGAGAAATCATCAATAAGTTCTAAATGACTTGCACATCTGGCAATTGTGTAACTGATTACAAAATAAAATATCCCATTTCCAATGGCTAATTCAGTAGTAGTGCCCGGCTTATTAGTTGCCACATCATAACTTGTTGGAGCAGTATAAAACTTTCATGCAATAACTCCGTCCTTGCCAATAAAATCTGAAGGTGCTACTCTGCTCAGTATCAGGAGTCTAAATAAGAAACTCTGCTCCCTGCAACCTCTCCTCACCCTGGAGTATGCAGACATTTGTGCAGTTACCAAGACATGGTTTAAAGCCATGGCCATGGAGCGCACCTTGGCAGTGCAATGCTGTAATGCCATCTACATATTTAGGCCATCTACTGCACTAGCTGGGACTAGGTGGAGGTGTCTCAATCTGCATCAAAAATAAGGTCACCTCAAAGCTGGCCTAACAGGATGATGAGCTTGAGCTTCTCCACATGCAAATTACCATAGGCAAAGTCCCATACCTTATCCCCGTAAGGTCTAGGTCCCCCCTGTATGACCAAAGAAACCCTTAACCAATAGAAGTATTGGAGATACTCCCCAATCAACCCAACACCATATTCATAGGTAATTCCACTATAAACAGGGAGCCATACATGATCTCTATCATGCAAGCCCAGAGATTCCTGAACTTTGTAAACACAAATATCCTTGACCAGATAGTTTGTATGCCCCTAGGGGTGCTAACGTCCTAGATCTAGCCCTCACCAACACCTTGGAATAAAAATAACACCTGGGACACCAGGTAACAGTGGAACTTTTAAAAAATATTCCATTGCAAACCTTCTGCTTCTAAGTTACACTCTGGTAAATTTTCAGTTACCCCCCAACTCAGAGAACACCATTGTGTACACTGTCATTCACATGAAATAGGACAAATCTGAATTAAAAGTAGCCTCTCAAGCTAAGGACAACCACAAGGCATTCTTTAGTTACGTCCGATACCTCAAACACAGTCCACAACAATGTGGCAAACTAATTGTAAATGGAGCCACCTATACTGAGTCCGAGAACATAGCAAACCTACTGGCTGATAAATTCAACTCCTATTGTACCCTGCTTTCTCCCCCAGACACCTCTCTAGTAATACCTCCATCCATAGCCCTCCTCAAATATCATTAGGTAAGAGATGCTCACTGCACTCTCCAAGTCAAAAACCACTGCATTGATGGGACCAGAAAATAATCCCAAGATGCCTCATTAGTAGCATGAAGCATGATCTTTCAGGTCCTCTAAAAGCACAGTTTGATTGTAGCCTTCAGACAGGCTTTTTGCCAAGTGAATCGAGGACTGCAGCTGTTAACCCATTACATAGAGGTGGGCCATCCATGGGCCTATAAGATGGATTAGTCTAATATACAGCACCATAGAAAGAATTATCATGGACACAATAAATAATGACATAGGAAACATTTAGATGCTGGATCCATTTAAATTTGGTTTTGTCAAGGGAAGGTCATGTCTAATCAACCTGTTGGACTTCTCTGAGATGGTCATCAATGAAATAGATGAGGGCAGAATACTGCATACTGTTTACCTTGATCAGGCCAAATTATTTGTCACAATTCCCCACTTGGGCATTGTAGGCAAACTCTATGAATTAGGTATAAATCTCTATGTCACACACTGCATAGCCAACTGGCTTACAAAAAGGACCCAAGATGTTAAGATGCTGGAGTCAACCTGCACAAAAAGGCCAGTCATTAGTGGAGTCCATCAGGGCTAGGTGCTGGCGCTGCTCCTTTTTAGCATCTACCTCTCTGAAGTCAAGGTTAATGCCAAAGACCTTTGGCTGACCAAATTTACAAATGATTGCAATTTAGGTGCAGTTATTGAATCCACCCAAAACATAAACATCTACAAAAGAGCCTGACACAGACTAATAACTGGTGCCAGAGTCACTGTCTTAAACTCAGTCCTAAGAAGTGTATAGAAGTATCCTTTGGTAAGACAGTCTCCCCTTGAAATCACTACATTGATAATACACCTCTTAGAGTAGACTGTCTAGTCAGGAGTTTGGGAACACATGTAGACAGCAACTTGGCCTTTGACCATCATGTGTCTACAGTAGTAAGAAAATCATTCCATGTTGCACAACTTATAAGTGGGGGTATGGCACCCAGGTCCAAAGATGTTATTATTCCTTTGTACTCTGCCCTCCTAACTAGTCAGTAAGTACAGTGCACCCTTTCTCATGTACATGATCATGCATATGCAACAAATAGAATGACTAAAGAGAGGTTCCCCACAGGAAAAAAAAAACATGGTATAGAAAACAATTCCTAGGCAGATTGCCTCAAAGCTTTTTACATATACTCTGTCTCCTACAGAAAGCTGAAAGCATCCTCTGAACCAGCCTTAACAAAATAGCACCAAAAATACCCAATCCAGGGACCAACACCTAGCCT
The DNA here is from genome assembly GCF_019279795.1 of Protopterus annectens. Lineage (NCBI taxonomy): Eukaryota > Metazoa > Chordata > Ceratodontiformes > Protopteridae > Protopterus > Protopterus annectens. The sequence goes on from NC_056728.1 coordinate 1,118,990,139, forward strand.
ACAACGTAAAAAGGACATGCTGGAAGGACAGGTATGTGTCTTACACACTGCCCCTTCTCTGAGACAGGCTTCCCATCTATGTGAAGCAAAGTTCTTTCCTACACCTATTCAAGTAAAACTAGGATCAGTGGATGGTGAATAATTTACTTGTGGTCTGACACATATAGCTCAGTCAGAGAGAGGAAACTTTGCTGCTTAACCAGTCATGCTCATGTTTATATACCCCACCTAATGTATGGGACCAATACCTTTCTAATATTTCTGAAAAGCATAGCTAGGCTTACAAAGGCCCTTAAGGGTCATTAACCTAGTATTATCCTATGATCCTACAATTGCATGGACTGAGGCTCATGAGTAAGCGTAGAAATGACTCAATCTGTGCATTGATTAAAACAAAAATTAGTAAGTTCATTATGATATCATCCTATTGTCCATACTCCTATCCCTGATACTAGTAGTGACCCAATAGGTAAAAGAACACATTTCCCCCCAAGCATAAGTTCTACAACCTCCTTGTTGAAGTAGTTCATAAATTGCTAATGTCTGGAATGACTTGCAGAAGGCTTTTAAACTTATCATATTGCCTTCTCGCTGCTGTAACCTTTTAAGCAGTGTCACTTACTACTTTAGTAAACTGTTATAGTAGCTTAGTGTCAGATCCATTGGAATTTTCCAGTGGGATGTTATATTCTATGCAACAAGATTGTCACATAAATCTTGGGGTCCCATATCAAACAGTGATATTGGTCTGAAGTTCCCTACTTTATGTGGATCATTTCCTAACTTAAGGAGAACAATTGTCTTAGACTCTTCTATTGAAATTGGGGGGTAAGCTTGTGTAAAAAAATGTACTAATATAGTGCTAGAATTGGGTGCTGCACTTACCTTTCCTAAATTTTATATAAACATGTTGTCAGGCCATCTGGGCAGGGAACGTCTCCCTTTTTTAAATGCCATGTAACAGCACAGAAAAGGTTTCAATAACACCAGTGCTGAGCAAATATGTGAGAAATGGTGGAGTTTTAATCCCACCACTGCCACCAAATAAGTGATAAATAATGGCATGCACTGCTACAAACATGAAGCAAATGTTCTAGGTGATACCAGAGAGATGGTCTCACAAGTTGCAGCACTGATACCCATCAGATTAAAACAAAAGAATAAAAGTGTACACAAGCCTAACAAAATAATCAGTTCACAAAATGCAACCTGGCCCCATGAGCATAAGGGAAATATGTACTGCTGTTCTGGGTATAAGATTCCATCATCCACAACAAATTTGACTGTACAGAGGCTACCTTCAGAGCTTGATCTTTGACCTAGTACTCCAGTTCCCTTTCTTACTACTCTCTCTGTAAATGCTAGTGCCTTCCAGTGCCATTTGCACATAGTAACTGTCTTTCACTCACATTTTTATTTTTGCACACATGTATGCACACAATTCCTTGTGGAGGATAGCAGACTAATCTAATTCATCCACAGATTGTTCCTGGCATGGTAATACTGTTGCCACTCTGGTTGGCCAGGGAACAACAGTTACCTGTTGCTCCTAATTAAGCTAAATGTGGAAGCCGACACATTAATATTATTGTAGTAGACTCAACTAATCTAGTTAAGTGGAGAAGGGAACCACAGCTTGCTAACCTACAGTGGTAAGTGCTAATACTCATCTCAGACAATAAAATGCAACAATACTTATATAATAAAAGGACAAACCACAAGATCTTAAAAGTAAATGCATAATCTTTGCTTAAATAATAAGTAAACAATGCAGTTACAGATTAAATATGCAGGAAATAAGAAAGTGCACATGAAATATCACTATAACACTTAAAACAGACAAGAATATTTAAACAAAATGTTTTCTAAGCTAGATAAATAAATCTAACTATTCTGAGCTTAGTCTTTATTCTTATAAATTCCTAAAAGATAACTGGCAACAAGTAGAGATAACAAACTTAAACAGAAGTGGGCACCTCAATATCTTCCAGGGAAAAAAGAGACAGAACAAAGACACATCTCAGATATAACTATACATTCCAGTCTGTTCCTAGAAACCATTACATAATTTTATTTTGCAGAAAACATTACACCAGACATTAGAAGAACAGGATATTCTACTTTAAACACCCCACATGTATTGGATTAGTTTGTCAAGAATAAGGTCAATTATAACAAGCCTTTCTCACAGCAAAAGTAACTAAACTAGTTCTTAAACCTATGTGTTTTGCAGGAACAAGGCATTTTATTACTAAGGACTACTTAGTTTGAGTTACACTTTAATTATATTATTTATGTCTTGGCTTTTCATGTCTCCACTCTCATATGGTTTAGAGATATGCAATCCTTAAGTTTTTCTTGAGAGACCACAGAAATTTACAGTTCAAAGGGTTTTCATGTCCTTACATGTTCTCTAATATTCAAAAAGGGAAAGGGTTGCACTTTCCCAAGCCACTGGAAACATAAATTTTGTAGACCCAATCTTTTACTAATAGGAAATATAAAACATAACAAAAATCCATCCATCCATCCATCCATCCATCCATCCATCCATCCATCCATCCATCCATCCATCCACAACCCCCTTTTCCCATTTTTGCACATGGGGTGGGGTGTCACCTCAACAGTGACATGATAATCATCTAGAGCCAAGGTTCATACTGCCAGATGGCTTGCCCTTCTGTAGTTGTTCTGTCATACCATATACACACAAGCTCATACCTATGACCAATTTACAGTGTCCAATCCACATACTGCGTGTCTTTGGAATGTGGGAGGAAACGAAAGCACCCAGAGAAAATTCACGCAAACAAAGGAAGCACATGCAAACACCAAACAGAACACACCCCAGCCAAGAATCAAACAGAAAAATCTTTTTACTGTGAGGTGACAATGCTATTCACTGTGCCATTGTGATACCCTATAAGAAAAATGAACAACATTTTAAAATCAGTTTTCCTTATTCAGCATCACATTTAGTCCTGACACCGCAGTTCTCCCCTTAAAAACATCAAGCAAGTCTTATACAGGCAATACTCAAGAAATTAAGCTTGACATAAGGATGCAGTCCTTTGATTCCTTACCCCATTGTGTATCTAGATAGACAGTCTGCATTACAGTTAGCAGTATCATTTCTATGTTTGATAGCCATTTTATAAAACTGCAGGACTAAACTCCATATAAGAAGCTTCCTTTCTTTCTATTCTGACAACCTGCACTATGTAGCCATTTTAAAGGGTTATGGTCTATAACTACAGTGAACTTTCTGCCATACTGGTAGGACTGTAACTTTTGCAAAGTCCAGATTATGCATAGAAACACTTTTAATCTATGGCTGCATAACACTCCTTCTCTCTTTTTGTTTCTTCTCTAACTTCTTTCTTGACACCCCAAACCCATGTGCTGTTGAACCAATTTAATTATTCCTTGCAGGAAATCTTAAGAGGACCAGGCTGCTTTCTATATCAGATTCAATATATCCCCAAAATTATATGGCTTGCCCCATGCTCCAAAAATTATCCATTTTGCCTTCTTACAGAAATCTGTCTCCTTTTCATTCCATATCTTATTAAACATACAGTTATACCACATAGCAGCTGGTGTCTGCCTTCCTATAAGAGATGTCACCTAATTAATAAGTTCATAGGTCAGTAGGTTCACAGATTATCACTATACAGTCAGTCTTCAGAACATCACAGGCCTAGCCAGTGAGTCATATACAAATGGAGATAAGCTAGGCCAGGAGAGAATTTGCAGCTGCTCATCCAGTCACCTAGGTTTACCTTGAAGGTATCAGGGGTGCTACTCCCCTTGACACATAGTGAAAATTTGCTCCAAAAGGGTGGGGGTTCCTAGGAATATAAATCTATCATGCCAGTGAGTCTTGTTAATCTGTTAATGAAGGTTTTGATCCTTTAATTGGATATTTCAAGAGCCATTCATTTTTGCAAAGGAATAGGAAATCAAGGAAAGCTGGATCCTTCAAGTCTCAAAAGACTAGACAGAAATTATTACAGAGAGAGAGAGAGAGAGAGAGAGAGAGAGAGAGAGAGAGAGAAAGAGAGAGAGAGAGAGAGAGAGAGAGAGAGAGAGAGAGAGAGAGAGAGAGAGAGAGAGAGAGAAAGAGAGAGAGAGAGAGAGAGAAAGAGAGAGAGAGAGAGAGAGAGAGAGAGAGAGAGAGAGAGAGAGAGAGAGAGAGAGAGAGAGAGAGAGAGAGAGAGAGAGAGAGAGAGAGAGAGAGAGAGAGAGAGAGAGAGAGAGAGAGAGAGAGAGAGAGAGAGAGAGAGAGAGAGAGAGAGAGAGAGAGAGAGAGAGAGAGAGAGAGAGAGAGAGAGAGAGAGAGAGAGAGAGAGAGAGAGAGAGAGAAAGAGAGAGAGAGAGAGAGAGAGAGAGAGAGAGAGAGAGAGAGAGAGAGAGAGAGAGAGAGAGAGAGAGAGAGAGAGAGGGAGAGAGAGAGAGAGAGAGAGAGGGAGAGAGAGGGAGCCCAGCTTGTCTGCATAAATTGTTCTTTTTAGTTACGAGTCTCTGAGGTGTGTCAAGAATTTATGATATGTTTAGGCAAATGCATGTCTGAAGGGGCAATATATTCAATGATGGATCTATCAACAGCTAAGTAAATGGGTGTTAAGGTTTCTTCAGATATAAAACAGTTGTCTTTGGACACAGATGAGTCAGACATGAAGATGATGGTCAAAAGGGAAGGAATTATTGACAAGGGTGACTAGATGCCCTGTGAAAGTACATAATCGAAGGAGTGTATTGCTTATATGGTATGATGTAGAAATGCTTTATTTAACAAAATGAGCTATATTGCATTTTTTTTTTTTACATTTAATTTGAGACAATTGCTTTGCAAGAATTGGCAACATAGTCTGGTTTATGCTAGAGCAATTGTGACTCACTGCACGAATGAAGACCCACATTACAGTCATCTGCAAACTTAGACAAGCACAGGCATGGGGTGTTGGGCTGAAGGTTTGAGGTACAGATGCTCCAGATGAGAAGACTGCACCATATGGTATACCATTGGCAACTTTGTTTTTGTTTTAGAATTGGCATCTGTGACTTTAACCTCATGAGTTCTTGTCAGACAATTCAGATTATCTCTGCAAAATATATGGATTTATATTCAGATTTACAAGTCTGTCAATAATATCTGCATCGGCTTAAGCGTCAAAGGCCCTGGCCAGGTCCAGATTGGGTGTATGTACAGCATAACCACCATTCACTACTTTGGTGAAAACTTTCAAAAAATTAGCTCATTATCACCTATGTGATTTGAAATGTTACACCTCTAACAGCCTACACATACCCTTGCATTCCACAGCATTTTCTGAAAAATCAACTTAAAAAGTATAGGATAAACAAATGTAAATATTTGGGGAACAATACAGGCTATTAAAACTGTACAAATAGCAATGTTATCAGTAAAACATATTCTTTATGACAATAGTGCATTCATAGTCTTTCCAAGTATTCTAGAGTATATTATAATGCACACAAAACCAAAATTATATTTTTTGCTAAGCTTTCACAAATTGGCATACCTTGGAAACCAAACAACCTAGATATATATCATTAGGCCACTTACGGTAACCAGACTTAAGCTTATACATGACAGCAAGAAATTTTTCCCTGAGAACATGTTAATTGAGAAAGGCCAAATGGTACAGAGTTTAAGGTGTATACCTTTCAATTACAAGGTGCAAGGTTTGATTCTCACTACTGGAAACAGCTTTACATATTAGGATTGGGAGGATTGCCTAATGGTTAAGGTGTTTGCCTTACAAACACAAGGTGCAGGGTTTGAGTCTCACAAGGGATAATTGGCTAAGCTTAAAAAAAATGACTCGCAAGGGCAGTTAGCTTAGTATGAACCTACATAAATAGTAAAACATGCTTTATTGTTTAATTATCAATATAAATAATAATGAACATTTCTCAAGATGTGGAACTTACAGTGCAATTGTTAAAGACAATTTTCTTCAACTAATCTAAGTTTTTGCTTGATACCATGCAACAGTTTGTAAGTCACTTGGTTTTTGAATTATTAAGTACATAAGAAAATATTGCTTATTTTCATAATTACTAACAATCGACAATAGCTTTAGTTTTATGTGATATAAAAATGGACATCAACAATGCATTTTCCTGTTTCTCACAAGAGCATTTCACTACATGCCCCTCAATAGCATATAGGTTTTTTTGAAAATACGAACATAAGGGTCTACCTGATAATATCGAAATCTGAAATCATTGAAGACGGATTCATTGAGACTACATCCATGAAAACCCACTTCATTGACAGACCGGATGAATGAAATCCTTCCCAGGGTAAGTACTAAGTCACCAAACAAAAGTCAAATAACATACAGAAAAATCTCCACAAAATAAAGTCAGAGATAATTCATGTCACTACATTAATCAATTCTCATTCATCAAATAATAAATAATAAATAATGAAAAAATAAGTGAATCTATTACTGCCATCATAATTTGGCAGCTCTCGGTTTTAATACAGATTTAATGCAAATGTTCTCATTTAAACCCAGGGATGCATCAGCATTCATTTTGAATTGCCATATAAGTTCTTTGTACTCCAATCTGTTCTCCCAGTAACCACCTCTAGGGCATATATAGAATGTTTACATAAATCATTACATTTATTTTTAGTTGTTACATTATAATTGTGCTCATATAATCTTTTTTTTAGTGCTCTTTCAGTCTTCACTACATAAAATGAGGTTCAGGTATTACATTTTGCCAGATACACCACACCGGTTGTCAAACAATTCCCCTTCATTAATTTTATTTTAATATTATTAATAACGAAACAATCAACTTATATAATGTACAGACTTTGTTTACATTGTCCACATATTACAATGTTAGTATTAATATTTCAATTGTCTACCTTTCCTCCTTATTTTAAAAATGTTCTTAAGATTTCTTAAAACCTTCCTCTCAACCACTGAAAAAATATCTGATTCTGATCTAATTATATTCCAATTTTTCTAATAGACATAATCTCATGATATATATATTATTATATTTGATCACCAAAGCTGTGCCAAATGTGGAGATGTCATTTTTATTGTAGTAGTCATCATACCCTCAGGAGACTGATGTGTCTTCCCAGATAAAGTTGAGTTTGGACCCAATTTTTTGGGTGTTAGTGCTGAAATTAACTCCCTCACATGGTTAAGAAAAGATCTGTAGATGTTTTTGTTTTTTTGGTTTCAATAATTATTTATGGTCATACTCAGTTTTAAGCTTTCTAATATTACCATTAAGTCCTTTGCTAGCTCTCTCTTACTGTGGTTAGAATGAGACTTGTTATGAGCATTAAATTATTTCTTTCTCTTGTTATTTAGTTTGTTTATATGAATATTTTACCACAGAGATTTGTTTTCACATTTCTAATTTTATTTGGTGGAGATAAGCACTGCCTTATTAATACAACTTTAAGTAAGAATAGAAATCAAAGAAAAAAGAGGTAACTTTAGGTAATCAACTAATTGAAGATTTGATTTTGAAATGTCTCTTGACACAAAGGTGTTTGCAGGAGATGTACCATCAGTTTTGAAGGAAAAGGTTACTGATTTATGGTTTGATTGATGAGGGAAGATAATATACATGGAGCTGTGCATGAAAGGGCCATATTTGTGAGGACAAACTAAATGGTAAATGGGCCTCACTAGGTGGTTAAATTTATGTACAATGGAGTTAGTGTCTATAATGTCAAGGAAGCACTGGATGTGCTAACCATTAGCAATGTAGATCAGCCAGTTTATTGATGGATCGCTGAAGTCCCCCAATATAAATGGGTTGGGATTAATAGGGATTTAGGCTAACACTTTAAGGCAGCTATTGTGTACACTATTGGACAATGAGGCTGTTTTATAGTTAGCTATGATGTTGTCTTTAATCTAGTTTAGTGTGATTTGGACATCCGTCTAAGAGTCCTGAGGAATTAAATGTGAGGTGATGACATCTTTGATGCATACTGATTCTTCCCTGAAAGTGCCATATGATAGGCACTAAACCCAAGAATAAAGCTTTCATTACTTTGAAACAGTTTCTCTGTAACTAATCATATATGGATGTAGTCAAGTTATAGGAGGTCCTCAAGCTCAGGCATTGTTGGTAAGACTCCTGGCATTGAAGAAAAGCAACTTGCATGTGTTTTGAATTAGACTTTACTAGGCTAGATTGTCCAAAAGACAGACTCTGCCAAAGGAAGGAATTATAAGGGCAGTAAACACTTTAGCTAAAATATAGATGCCATGTTGTGACGTCCCTACCCCTCCCCCCCCCTGGGGAAGGAATCAAGAAGCCTGAATCCTCACCACTGACACTGGAGAAGGATGTTCACTTGGAATAAAAATGGATACACCTAGTAATTCCAGATGCAAATTTCTGCAACAAGCACAATTTCTCTTAAGAGCACACAGGGAACACACACAGTTCAGGGATTGGGTCCTCTGTCTCTGTCCAGACCCCCAATAAGACTCCCCACTGGCACAGCTGTAGAGTTGAGTCCTCAGCCAAGTGTCCAAGCCAAGTTCTCCAGCACCCTCTTTGTGAAACCAGTGCTTTGCGTCCCTGCTCCAAGCAGCTGACACACACACACACACACACACACACACACACACACACACACACACACACACACACACACACACAGTCACACACACTTTGAGATTTGATTTTCACACACACACACACACACACACACACACACACACACACACACACACACACACACACATATCTAGGCAGACCAGGAGTGTGCGTGTGTGTGTGTGTGTGTGTGTGTGTGTGTGTATGTATGTGTGTGTGTGTGTGTGTGTGTGTGTGCGCGCGCGCATGTGTGTGTGTTCAGGGTCAAGTGGTGCCCTAGGCAAAAAGGCTTCACAGTGCCCCCCCCCCCACCTGGTGCCTCCATCCTGGTCTATTTACACCATCCAGTTTACTGGAAAAGCGCCTCGGCTAGAGTGATGCCTGAGGCAGCCACTTAGTTGGCCTATGCCTAAGACCTGCTATGTGTGTGTTCCCTGTGTGCTCTTAAGGGGAAATTGTGCTTGATGCAGACAGCTGCATCTGACAATACTGTTTGTATCCATTTTTATTCATTCAGGGCATAAAAATATTTGTCAGGATGGAGGGATCAAAGAGCCATTGCTACATCACAAACCCCAATAAGAACAGTGTCCTTACTGAACCCAAATAGGGTGGTATATTTATGTATGATTGACAACATTCATCTATTGCTAAAACATTACATGGGTGAATGCTGTCTCAGTGTCCTTAAAGCATACATTAAGGATTGTATCAAAAAATTTAGAAAAATATGAAAGTTACCTTAAGAAAAATCAAAGTCAAACACAAATTAAAATTGGTATATGAAGGCAAGGACAATCATAAAATTCTTCTTTATTATTTATTTGTCTTTGTTTTCTGGGAAAAGTCTGATGGGTAATACCCATTGTCAGTACAGGCCAAGGGAGAAAAGCTTTGCCTACATTGCATTATACTAAGTTCCAGTCAAACACAGAGTAGTTACATTTCTATTTACATGTATACACAAACAGTAGTTACATTTCTATTTACATTTATACAATAACAGTAGTTAAATTTCTATTTATATTTATATGCAAACAGCAGTTAAATTTCTATTTACATTTATACACAAACAGTACTTACATTTATGCATATACATTCTAAGATTTTACAGAGGTGGAAGTTACTAAAGAGAAAGCACACATGCAACTTAATGGATTGTACAGGCAGCGGTTATGTATAAAAATTGTTTTGTCATTTCAGTAAGAGGCTGAGAATATTATGTTTAAGGAGAGTGTTTGGATAGTATTGTACAGTGAAAAAGTTTTAACCCTGTGATGAGCATGTATAGGACCAGGATTGGTTAAGATGTTGTTTAAGCAGTGGTTTGAAACTAATGAGTTCATCTGATAGTTTCATTTGCGTGGGATACTATTCTAGAGTTTAATAATGTACTGGGAGTAGAGTGAGTCTCTGCAACATTATTTGACTTATTTGTAAGTAATAAGAATTTGCTACTAGAACAGAGGTCCCTTGCTTGATATTAGGGTAGTAATAAATTTTGTAATGTAGGGAATTTTTCTGGATGATGAATAAGTCTGTGTGCTGTAGTCAGTTGTGAATATGTTAGACAGTTATGCAGTTCAAGCCAGTTTAATTGCTTTAAGCTAAAACAATGGTGGGTCCTGTGAAGGAAACTGGTGGCAGGTTTAGCTATTCTATTATAGCAGGAGGCAAGTTTCTTTCTTTGAGTATTGCTTATAGTTGTTAGGCTAGGAGCAGTGTTTAAGAGAGTCATCAGTAAGAAGTTGGTGGCTAGAGCTTTTCTTGCAATATTTGTAAAGAATCCATTGATCCTATAAAGGGAGCTTACTTTCTGGTGTGTAGATTTAATGGTGTGCAGTGTACTGTGGTCATATTTGAGACTATCATCTATTATAATGCTTAGAAGTTTACTGTGAGTTACAGTTTCAATGACAGTATTATTTGCAGACTTTATGGTAAAAGATTGCTTTTAATTTCAGCAACTTTTTGAGGTGAAAGGCATTAATTGTTTTTCTTGGGGGTGAGCAGGGGGTTTGATTCTTTGAGCAAGGTTTCTATAGAAGAGAAAGATTTTTGGGTAATGTCTTGGAGCTTATTTATTGTTGAGGCCAGACATATTAATGTTGAGTTATCTGCATTCTGAACTAAATTAGCATGGTGAGTGGAGGTGTGGAGGCCATTGATAAATATATTAAGTAGTAGAGGACCCAGGATAGAGCCCTGAGGGACACCTTTAGTAAGTGGTTGAAAGGATGAGTAGGTTTGTTGCCATTTAACAGCGTGTTGCCTGCCAGACAGGTAACTAAGGAACCATAACAAGTATTGTGAAAGTCCTATTGAGGAGAGTCAAATGAACAATTGCTGGTGTGAGACAGTATCAAATGCCTTTGACAAATCTAAGAACATGGTGGACACAAGCAGGCAATTGTTTCTATGTTTGTTTATTATGTTGGTAAAACATAGTAAAGCAGTAGTGGTGCTGTGTTGGGTCCTAAAGCCATGTTGCGTTTCTGTTTCTGAGAGCTTTAACTACATCATATAATTAAGAAGTAACATGCAGCAATGCTCTGAATTAATTCATAGTTGTATTATCGCCTCTGACCTTTAATATATTGCTACTATAATTGCAGATAAATTTAGTGCAAACTTCACATCAGAAACAGCATTGACGTTTCAAAAATTTCTGACTCCCTTCCTGCACTGAGATTTATACTCTCAAAAACTAACAATACCCTGACAATATACCTGGTTGTTTAGTCCACAGTGCCAAACACTCTGTCTCTGAACTCTTCCTAAAACTGTTCAAATTAAACATAGCCACAGATTTTGTAACTGAGGAATGGAAAAAGCTATTCTTATGCCACTCTATGAAGGGGATCCCAGTACACATCTTGGTAACTTTAGAACCATCAGCCTAACAAGTCTAACTTGAAAAACCATGAAATGTTTTATACCTGATTTCGTAAGCTCTGATGTAAAAAGATAATATTTTTCCAGCCCTCAACAATGTGTTTTTCCAAAGGGAGCTCATGTCTATTTAAATTAATAAAAATCTTCCAGAAGGTCAATAAAGCTATATGGAGTGCACATGCAGTTTATACAGCTTACCGGGATCTTGCAAAGGTTTGGAATTGTAAATAAGCTTAAAGGCCTACATGAAGGTCTTATGTTGTAAACTGGATTGCAGACTGAATGACAGATAGAATCCACAGTAGCTGATGCCACATCTGAAAGCAAAAAGATGAGGAGTGGCATTCCTCAAGACTCAATAATGGCCCCTTCTGTTCAACATCTACCTCTTAGCTTTCCAAAGCAATAACCCAGCCGCATGGCCAGATGACAACAGGTGGGTGTAGTTATTCACTTAGCATCTGACACCATGTGTCTACAACAAGAGCTAAACCATACAAATCAGTGTAATATTAGAAAAAGTCTTAAATTAAATGCAAGGAAGGACAACATTGTCACCTTTGTTAAACAACTCTCAACAGCAACTTACAGTATAGATGTCATCTCACTCCACACTTATACAGTCATCAGAGATCTTGGTACCTTACCTGACACCTCCCTATTCTTTGGTCATCATGTAGCAACACAAGTCAGGAAATCCTTTTATTTTGCACTGTTAATAACTAAAGGTAATGTCATCCAGGTCAAAAGAAGTTAGCATTCTTCTATACTCTGCCCTGGTGAAACAAATTATAAAATATATTGCCCCTTTTTTCTATGTATCTATCCAAACTTGAAAGACCGTAGAGGTTTGTAACTAAAAAAAAACAATAAACCAAATAAAGTCTCTCAGCTACCAAGATAGGACAGAAGCTTTATCTTTGCTTTCAGTTTTTTTACAAACCCTCACAATGTGCTTTATGTCTAGCATTCCATGCTGTTAAGGAGCCATCCCTCCATGATCTCCTACACCTACAAAGACAAATAGCTCCATTTGTTTGTTTGTTTGTGCCTTTCGGCTTTTCCTGGTTAGGGGTCACCACAGCGGAATTCTGGTCCACTAATGATTGGCAATAGAGTTTTACGTGCCTTCTTGCCAGGCCTAACGCACAACCTTCAACGAAGGAACGCCCATTCACGCATGTCGCCACACAGAAGACGCTCTAACTGAGAATCGAATGGGCAACGTCTAACTGTGAGGCGACAACGCTACTGCAGCACCACCACTGCAGTAGACCAATAGCTCCATAAACAAACAAATTAAAGACCTGAATCTTCATCAAGTCTTTAATTTGTCCATAAACAAACAAATTAAAGACTTGAATCTTCATCATCAAATAAATAAGACATGTTGGAGGGACAGATTTATTACAGAACTCTTCCTCCCATTTCTGGAATAATCTCCCTTTATGTATAAAACAGTGTGATACCCTCACCCCCCCCCCCTTATGGCAAAATCTGATGATTGAATGGGTCCCCATAAATTCACCCAGAACCTGACTTCTTTTACCATCCTGCAAGTAGGGGGTGGCCTATGAGTGTGAATATTACTAAGATGATTATAGCCTGTGGTCTGACTCTACATTGTAAACTCTTTGAAGTTATTAACATGTGTGTCCTGACAGGATTTTAATCACTACATGGTCTAAGGGGATGGCCTATAGGGCACAATGACTCACCTCTAAACAGAGTATGATATGAATACAATCCCCCCATGCAAATTGTTCCTCTTCTTTCCTGATACTCAACAACAGGGATGAGACAAAAGTGGCCACAATATAGAACTTAGAGGTTAGTATCTTAAAGCAAAAAAAAAGTGCAATTGTTACTTGTGAGATAACAGACCGATACTGCATGAAAACAGCATTTGTAACACACATAGTACATTATATATGTAAGACATGGATGATGCAGTTGTAGGACAAGAATTATTCAAATCAAATGAAGAATGCTGATTAATAAACAGACATTATTATATCAATGCATTTCATTAAAACGAAGACTGCGGTGTAATCTGTGTTGCAAGCCCTTTTGCTGACTGTAAAAGAACAGTGCGAGCACAGTGTTCTGTAAAGTTCTTTTAAAACCACATAAAATAGCAGACTTGAGGCTTGCTGATTCCTTGTTTTCTTTTCTGAAATTCTTTGATGTGTTTTCTCATAAAAACAACATTGGAGAACATGCATTCAGAATGTTGGAACTTTCTCTCTCTCTCTTCCACAGATGAAACAAAAGTGTGGGAGAAAGAGAGGGTAGGGGGAACAGAATGCAGTAGCAACAGGCAGCTCATTTACTTTAGCTATTTTCATTTTGCTTTAATTTTAACTGGTACAACATTGTATATATACATATATATATATATATATGTTACTCAAGCATAAAAGGTATGCAACTTCATGAAGTAGATTACATCCCTTGTGAAATCAGTATGAAAAAACACAAAGCTTGACATCTAACAAAAGAAAGGGGTTGCTTGAATGAATCAGTTGTAAGCTTTATTTTTGCATTACTCTGATTATGCGTTATTGAGGGAAATAAACAATATAGCTAAAATAAAGAAGATAAGACTGTTTAGAAAAAAATTGCAACAAAGGGGAGGAGATAAAAAATATACAGGCAGTAGCAAAGCTGTATTAAAAATAATTCTATAAAATGATAAATACGCATTGCTAACAGAGCATATGTGATGATAATTAGTATGATTTCCTGTGATAACCACAAAGTAAAACATTATGACTAGCAAACCTCTCACAGAGCATTTTTAGCAGATGGACTTGGTTAAGAAGGTTTCTCAGACGACTGTTTTCGTGGGTTCCACTTAATATAACCTCAGTTTATCTGTTATTAGAAAGAAGGGTAGCACATAATAAAAAAAAAAAAAAAAAAAAAAAAAAACGATCTCAGTGGAAGATGGACAAAAGAGGCTGGAGTGCATTGAAACAAGGAAGAGGGTTTAACCTTATATAAAAGAAGTCAAGAACAATATGATGGAAGTGGATTGCAAGGAAAAAATTTAAAACCACTTTTTATCAACAGCAATTGACAGACTCATCCTGAAACAGAATTTAATCTGAATAAAAAGCAACAGATTTCATATTTGGCTGCAGGACATCACGGGGTGACTAAATGCTTTACTTACATAGTGACAAATTAGTCACATGCAAGCCCCACCCTAGATTGACCTGATTCACACTAGACTCAGTGTTGCTTCTGGGAACTCTGAAATGTTAAATTCCCATAAGATTCTCTGTGTTAAGAATTCATTCTGGCACAATTTTCTGGCAAGGGTAAGACAACGTGAAAAAAAGTTAAAAGTAATGCAAAATGCATTAATGACACGTGCACACTTTATCCTATAAAACAGCCTGTCACTGACATAGGAAGGAATGCCTTATAAGTTCAGTCACATGTTTTAATCATGTCATCGTGCATTTGGAGCCATTGCCTGATGTGTAGCTTTTAATGCACTTTATCACTTGCTTCAAGTGTTCATGATATAGTTTCACTTCGGTGCTTTATGTACTGCATTCCCATCCCCCAAAACACACATGGAAATGGTTTATTAGAAGGTTAATGCATCTATGTTGGGCAAACTTTCAAATGCCTGAATGAGATATATAAGAACATATGTAAACAGATTCAGTAAGAAGAAAGAAAACTTGGAAACTGTATTCTGTATTATTAGCAAATATCATTGCCCTGCATGGTTTGCAAATTCTGTAAGCTCTGCTTATAGCACAACATGGCACATAAGTTCAACATCCATGTAAGTGAAACTCAGTGTGAAATGAATACAATTAATATATTGTTACTGATATATGGTATTCAGGTAGTTTGTCAAATGTTTGGAATATGAAATATTTTGAATTCCTTCGTAAGTGATTGAAAAATGCTTTAGTCACAATACGCCAGCATTACATTGTGTGGGATTGCAGTATAGTGGGGAGTGGGCATTTTCCACTTCCCTACTGTTGTGTGATTTTGGAGTTGATATATATAAGTAACAGGGTACGCAAGGGGCTTACTCATCCACATACTAAAACAAAGGAAACAGCTGTTTTTCCTTTTTTGTGTGCATATGGCTGTTTTCAATATTTTAGGTTTTGACCTAAAATTATTGCTGTTTTATAGTGTCTGTGGATTGTGTTATTCTCAGATATGCCCATAAGGCATACATAGATAGATAGATGGATAGATAGATAGATAGATAGATAGATAGATAGATAGATAGATAGATAGATAGATAGATAGATAGATATACAGGTTCCTCTATATATCCCATTTTTTGTTTCTTCAGCTGTTGCTCTGTTGACTCCACATGGTTGACTCATTTGCTGATTAAAGGTGCCAGTGCAAGAGCATTGTAATAGCAGGATGGGAAAGTTTACTGTGTATGTCAAGTCTCTATAATGCTGCCTTTAAGTCTGAAACCACTTCAACTGAGTGGACTGGGGATTTCTTTACATAGTACTTATGTATTTACTTATTGATTTGAGAACTGTGTAATTGAATTGGTCAACGACTGATAGTTTATGTTTTAACACAGTATAGACAGTGCTCCCAGAAACAATCTTCCCAAACCTCAGAGATCTCATGAATATAATGGACAAAGATTATCCTCAGCAATCTCTAAAGCACTTACCAAAACAACACCAAACACCACATATACGCCTCCACCCAGTGGAACCCCAAAAGCAAAGCTCATAAGATAAGCATACACATTACCCAGGATGCTCATCACAGGGAACTCCATTATATGACACACAGACACAGGGGACTCCATTATATGACACACAGATGCCCCACTCACCAGACTGAACAAGCAGAAGATAGTTAATTGCTTATCTGAAGCCAGAATACAAGTTACTTAGGCAGTCAGGTCACTACATCACAGGTACTAGTATGATTCTATTGTAGTCCATGTGGGTGTTAATAATCTGAGATGTACTTCATTGTACTATGTGAAGACAGACGTTATTGATCCCTCTGAATATCTGTCTCAGGCAGGTGTGTGCCTTGTATTGATCAACGTTCTTCTATACCACAGTATAAAAAAAAGATGACTAACTTCAATAATTAGATTTGTTTCTGGTGTCTTTCCAGGAGAGATTCAATAATTGTTAGCATGGGAAGCAATGGCTAACAAACCATGCTACTTTGCAAAGGATGGTCTGCCCCTGTTTTCCTCCTAGGCTGCTGAATATTAGCTAAATTTTATCCAACACCTTAGAGCCTTTTTAGGCAATGCCAAATTGATAAACCTACCAACATAACAAATAAAACCTAAAAAAAACCTAAAGGTGTTTCAGCTCAATGCTGGAAGACAAAATAAGAAGCTGTACACCTACTACCTCTCCTCACTCTGGAGAATATAGACATCTGTGTCATTACCAAGACATGATTTAAATCTACAGAAACTACTCTGGCAGTGGAAGGCTTCAGTGTCTTCCACACATTTAGACCATCAGCTGCACAGATAGGGAATAAGTGTGGAGGGGTCTCAGTCTGTATTAGCAACAAGTATAACTCTAGGTTGGTTAAACAGGATGATACCCTGGAACTTATCCAAGTGCAAAACACCATAGACAATGTCATACGCCATATCCTAACAAACTATAGGTCACCCTCTGTGCACCTAGCCTTCCACAGGTCATCTCTAGACCTACTGGAGACACTCACCATTAAATGAAATACCCTATTCATAGAAGACTTTCACTACCCCTCTATAGACTGGGAAACATACACTGCCTCAGACTCATGGGCACAATGATTCCTTTATTAACACAAATACCCTTGACCAGATAGTGTGCACACCTGCTAGAGGTTCAAACATACTGGACTTGGTACTCACCAATATGGGAAAGTGCTGCATTCCCCCTACACAGTGTCACATCCTCAGTGGTGAGGTTGGACCACAAAGCTGTCTCCTTTGAAATAAAAATCAACTTGACATCCCTTGCAAACCCTGTAACAGTTGGGAACTATTCCAAAGGAAACTACATCCTATTAAGCAATAGTTTGTCAAAATTCAGAGCCCCTCCCAACCCTGAGTTCACAGCAACCTATGCGGAATTTTTCACAGAGACCCTGTGCAGCCATGTAAATGGCTGTACAGAGGCTGCTGTACCCACTAGAAGTAAATCTGAAACAAACACTAAAAACAAATCACATCGGTGGAATCCTAACCTTAACAGGTATATAACAAAAGGAAAAATGAACAAGTCATGACTATAATCAGAGAGAGCTAAAGACAGCCACAAGGCCTTCTACAGCTAATTCAGAAACCTCAACGGCCACATAGAGCAGTGTGCTGAACTGGTGGTTGATGGTGCCACTTTCATTCAGCAGAGCAACATAGTGCATTTTATGGCAGACAAATTCAGCTCAAACTTCACCTCCAACTCCCTCCCTCTACCTCCAGCATGAAATACTTACTAGCATACCCTCCCCAATCAAATATTAATAGGAAGCAGGTCCTGGTGGTGATCACTAAGGCCAAAAACACAGCTTCAGTGGCCCTGACAGTATCTTTAATACTTCCTAAATAGCTTGAAACATGACAGGACCACTTGAGTCACTTTTTACCTATATCCTCAAAGCATTTATTTAGGTTTTGTACCACGAGAACGGAGGACTGCAATGATTATCCTACTTCACAAAGGTGTATCATCAACTGAGTCTGAAAACTACAGACCCGTTAGTCTGACTAGTCTAATATGCAAAGCGATGGAATGAAGTATCAGGGAAATGATCAACAAAGACATAGGCAACCTTCAGACATTGGGGTCCAACCCAGTCTGGCTTTGTCAAGGGAAGGTCATGCCTACTAAACCTGGTAGGCTTCTTTGAGAAGATCACTAAGGCAATGGATGAGGGGGAAAATAGTGCATACTATCTACCTGGGTCTGGCTGAGATGTTCAATACAATACGCCACTCCGGTGTAGTTACCAAACTCACTGAACTACAATAAACCCCTAACATAACTCACTGGACTGCCAGCTGGCAGGACCCAGGAAGTCAGGATTGGTGTGACCAGCTCCACTAAGATTCCAGCCACTAGTGGGGTACCTCAGGGCTGTGTGCTGGGACTGCTCCTATTTGGCATCTACTTCTTGAAGTTAAAAGCTAATTCATCAATGTCAGCCAGACCAAGATCATGGATGACTGTAAACTGGGAGCTGGCACAGATTCTCCCATCACACAAACATCTTGCAAGAGGATATAACACAGACTAGTGACTTGTTCCAAAGTCATGGATTAAATCTCAGTGCCTTTTGGGAAAACTGTCACCCTGGCTAATTACTGCATTCATAAGACACCCCTAAAAGCTGACCCAGTAGTTAGGGATCTGGGAACATATGTAGACAGTAATCTGGCCTTTGACCAATGTGTGACCAAGGTAGTAAGAAAATCAATCTATGTCACCCAACTTATAAGTAAGTGCATGGCATCCAGGTGCAAGGAAGTCATAGTTTATTTGGCCCTTAACAGACCCATTATTGAGTATGATGCCCTCTTTGGCATATACCTTACCATACATATGCAGTTGGAATGCCCACAAAGGTTCCTTATCAGGAGAATTTCCTATATGGATAGCCTTAAAGCCCTATCTTTGTTGTCGATCGCCTACCAGCTACTGAGAGACGATCTATGTCTGGCATAAAAGGCATCCTAAGATCCATCTCTGATGGATGTTTTGCACAACCACAAAATGAACAGCATCCAAAGATTTAAATTTTGCTTGTGACATAAGCAGGACATGTTGAGGAGACAGTTGTGTGTCTCAGTGGATCCCCGTGCTCTGGAACAGGCTCCCCATCCATGTGAAGCAGAGTCAGTCATTTCCTAACCCTATTTAAGCATAACCTTGAGCAATGGATGGAAAATTAGGAATTCACATCAGGTTTGGTTCCCACATCTCTGATAGACAGGGGCATACTAGGGTTACCACCTGTCCCACTTTGGGAGGGACAGTCCCTCTTTGGGCAGTTGTGTCCTGACAAAAAATATTACAAATGGCAAATGTCCTGAGATTGTAGTACATAATTATGTCCCATATTTTATGTAATAGTTGCATAAACCAGTTATTCTGTATCTAAAATACCTAAATGTTACAAAAAATAGAATAAGCAACTAAAATGCTACAAGAATAAGCTTTTATTTAGGCAAAAAAGTTAAGTTCTATCCTTTGTACTGACTGTGGGTATGTGTCGGCCTGTAAAATCTGATGTGTGTCTTGAAAATGTCCCACTTTGGCCATTTGAAAAGGTGGCAACCCTAGGGCATACAGTAATGTTCAAACTAGTATACCCCCCTCCAAAAAACCCTCTAGAAACTTCCTAACTAATAGGGCTGAGTTGCACAGCTAGGCTTATAATGGGCCTGGTGGTCATTAGCCTAGTATATACCTATGAGCTTATAAGAAGAAAAAGAAAATAGTAACTTACTGTGTATCTAGGGAGTGGTGCTGCCACTGGGAAATTGTTGCAATCGCAGGGATGTTCCAAGTTTATGTCTTACAGCATTGGAGTTTAACTGTTGGCATTTTCCATTTTGATCAGTTTTTGTTGATAATCAGTGCTGGGATGTTTTGCGGTACTAACTATCTTACATCTATGTGTTTCTATTTCTATATACAGTACTTGCTTGGATGATTTTTGGAGATATCAGTTCATTCCTGAAGGATGCATCATTTTTACAGTGAGAATTGTCAAGTATCTTTCCATTTTAGGTGAAAACAGAATGAAGAGAAACAATGTTTTTTTGTTTCACTGCATTAATAAAAAATAAATATTTCCGGTCACTATGAATGATCACAGAAAAGTCCCTGAAAGTAAAATTCCTTTACTATAAATGATTAGTAAACCAGTTTGTAATATTCTTGACAGTTGTGAGATATGTTTTGTGTGTGTGTGTGTGTGTGTGTGTGTGTGTGTGTGTGTGTGTGTGTGTGTGTGTGTGTGTGTGTGTGTGTGTTTGTGTGTGTGTGTGTGTGTGTGTGTAGTGTGTCTGTGAGAGAAAGAGATGTAGTAGATGAAATTCATTTTACAATATCAGAAATAATGAAATTAACTGATTGTAGGGTTTCTCCCTAACTTGATTAAAATCTCTCCTCATACATGAAACACAGTGCCATAGGTGCAGATTCAGCAAAAAAAAAAATACTGTTCTTAGGCATAAGTGTTATGTCTTAATGCAGTGGAGAGTAATGCCAATCAGAGTGGTTTCAGGCTGAAAGACAGCATTATAGAGACTTCATATGTGCTGCACTCATATCAATAAAGACGATTCAGAAGGAAACCAACAGAATTGTGTGCAGTCATGTTGCTGCTGTGCCTCCACCCCAAAAAAAAAAAAAAAACAAAGATTAATGTTGCATGCTGCCATCTAAACTGTGGCTGATTTCTGCACATCTTTATATTGGTATTCAAAAAACACAAAATAAATAATAGCACATCTAATTGCTACACATCCCCATGTTCCTATTGCAGTACCACTCGCCAAATATCCAGTAAGTTAGCATTTTTCCTAGGAATATTCTGTCTAGACTTTGTTAATACAAAGACCAGCTGTATCTTATATCCTGGTCTTGGTTGAAAATAGTCCTTGATCAGATCACATAGCCATTTCTCAATTTAATAAGTAAATAAATAAATGGTATGTTAACATGTCCTCACTCCACATGTATCAGAAACATTGCGGCTAATCTGCATAGAAAGCAAATAACAAACTGAAAAAAATGCTCAAAGACCTTGTGAACTTTTTATATTAATGACTATCTTCCTTAAAGGCTACATATAGTTTAATTTAGATAAGAAACACAACACAGGGAATATGTGTCATATACTTAATTAAATGTGTTTCTATTTTAACTATAAACAGAATGTACATAACATTATTCTCCAATAACCAATCCAAATTTTCTCCAGAGCCCAAATCCAAAGTAAACTCTATTAGAAAGTATAAAGCCACCTTCCTACAAAAATAGCAAACCACTCAATGAAACAAACATAAAAAGCTCTGTGGCCATCCCATTCAGCTCATAGGAAGATACTAAAGCAGTACACAGCATCCAAAACAGTTTGGTTCACCACTGACTCAATCACTTCAGAAGAGTTCCTTAAAGAATTAATAGACTTCCCTCTCCCTCCTCATCTGTTATCATTTTATCCCACCAGATCCTAACCACCTGAATTCATTTTTTCATTTTATTTTTAGAGTCAAATCCAATGACATAAAAAATCATCTTAATATTTTAATACCGTACCTAATGATGCTTCTATCAAAGCAGAAAACCTACATCCTTAATTCATGAAAATCTACATAGTTCAGATGGTTGAACCACTTAAAGATATTCTCTCTCTCTATGTCAAGACAGCTTCCCTGAAAATGTAAGAACATCATTAGAAAATCCATACAAAAATTCCAAGGCTTAATTTCTACCTCAAAATCCAGACCTGTTTCTATTCTGCCAACACTTGGCATTAATCTAGAAAAATCAGTATTAATGCAAATGGCAGAACAGAGTTTTCTAAATCAATCAACATGACTTTTGGTCAGCCAGAAGTAGATTCAGTACATAGTGCACCTCAGCAGATGACATTTTAACAGATATGGACAGGAGCTATTTAACAGGAATAATATCCTCAGTAAAGGCTTCCACCATAAACTGATTCAAGTATTTGTGCTAACAAATGGAATAAATGCAAAAGTAGCTAATTGGTTTCAAAATGTATTCTATAATTTACTGTAAGACTTGACATCAACTCCTCTTACTGTTCTTCTCTTCCTAAAGGAATTACCCAGAGTTCTAATGTGCCACCCCACCTCTGTTTACTTTGCATAAAAAGTCTTCCAATGGATCATGCAGATATTGCCATCATTACTCTTCAGTTATGACGTGGTCATCTATAGGTCAGTCTACTGTAACCATAAAAGGCAATCTACAGGAAGGAAGGAAGGGAAACAATTGCAAGCTGGTTTAGCAACAGGAAATTAATCTTTATCTCAGTAAAAACCAATGCCGTGATCTTTGGCACAAACCAGAAATTAAATCTTGTTTCCACAAACTGCAACATTACTGATGTTAATACCATTGCTCTAGAGACTTCACAAACATTTACATATATACATCTCCGTCTAAAAAATAATGCACAGAAGCATATCAAACATACAAGAGTAACAAGTAAAAATGTATTATTCTGGGCACGAGAAGCAGTCAATAAGAGAATTCTAACTACTGAACAGAAATACAGACTACCAATCATTGCTGCAACCTCCAAAAAGAACCTAAATTCTCTGCACGTCACCTCCAAGCTAATCTGCCATTTCATTTCTCAAGCCTCAGATCAGATCATCACTGTTCTCTATTATAAAAATTAAAATGGCTCCTGATTCAGTAAAGATCTACTCTTCTTTTACATTTTTGACTTGTTTAAACAGGAATCATTCCCATAATTTTCTGGCAAACTAACAAGATAATGAATATTAAATTCTCACTCACAGTCCAGCAGTGCACATTCAGTCTGAACCCTCCACATTAAAACAGACACTAGACTGATAGCACCTTCTTAGTATTTCGCCCTGCAATTTGAGGAGTACATACTTTCCAACATAAGAAACCTCAACAGGTCCTCTGAAATTCAATTGTTCTTCAAAACTTATTTACAGGAAAAGGTCAGAAGTAACTGCCTCAAACTAAAACTCTCAGTTAATCACCCTAATTCATAGGGACACATCACTTAGATTACCACCATTTAAAAGTAATCTTTCAACTCCCTTCTCACCTTCACTCACTTCATATCCTCTAAAAATCACTCCTATCTAATCCTATCCTACCTGATATCAATGTGATATGATATAGCAATAACCAATAAATGGGTGTGGTATATTGAAGATTTACCTATGGTTGGTGTACTTTAATCATGAGGGTAAAGCCTAGAGTTAGTGTACATATTTAACAACATTTTATTAATGTGGGGAGCCCTCTAGACACTTCACAAAAGCATAGTTAAGTAATGTCTGCTGTTTTTGAATCGACCAGATGTGCATTACAATCATCAGAGCTTTACCGAATGTTTTTTTACTCTTGTTCTGGAGGTCTTCTCTGTATCCTATCGACCTCAAACCGGACAAGGTCCCATCTGGTCGAGTTCAGCTTACCATTGTCAAATTCCTTGGTCATAGTTTTTCATAGAAAACCACTGCAAGTGCAGTTTTTAAACATGTATCAGTAGTGTCTTCTTTGTTTTGAGACATTTCTTTTTGATTTGTGCCTGTGCAACTGTGGAAAAGGTATATATGTATATATTTAGAGGATTGGTGTATGAAGATGCACAAGGGAAAACACACAGTCATTTTTTTAATCAGGTTGAGTTCTTGACCCTGTGAAAATGGAGAGTTGGTTAATTGCTCACTTGTAACTCATGAGTTATAAATTGACAACTCATGGCTGAAACATTTTGGAAACTTTTTATTGGCTGTATAAATTTCTTGTGTGTGCCAGGCAGTACTTAGGCAACTGGCTCTCTCTCTAAGAGTCTGCTGTGACCTAACCAAAATAATACCACCCATTTCTTCTGCAGTATTTCAAGAAAATTAGCAGTATGAGACATTCAATTCTTTAGGATAGGAAGAGAAAAAACTGTCTTGCTATTTCTATAGCAGTTTCCATGTTATAGGTTTTAATGATCATTGCAGTGTATAATAAACCAATTATCTATTTTCAGATAGGAGCTAGATAGGCATAAATCAAATCAGAGAATCTCATGGTATATAAAGTCTGAACTATGAGAAATAAAAGGTAATCCTTTACACCATTGTGATAATGCTGTGGGTTTGTCATATATACTAATTAGATAGGAGGGAAAGTGGAGTTTGAATAGTTACATACTTTTGTGTTTTGCATTGTGAAAAAGAAACCAGTAGTAATTCCATAAAGAATGTTCTGAGGAGGTTTCATAATGTACATTTAATCACAGGATGCTTCAAAGGCTACATGACTAACAAAACTGACATATGATGAAATCTAATGTGTTACACTTTCAGTGGGAAAATGATAATTCACTTCCACAGGTGGCTATTCACTGGTTAGACATACATTCTTTCAGCCAATATACTTCTACCACATGAAAACCAGCTGTGATATCTCTTGTTTCAGTGGATCAACAAGTAACTACAATTGCATGCACATTTAACACATGGGCATTTTAGTTGTACATGTTGAAAACTGTTCTAGTGATACTTAGGTGTTTGTATTTGTACTTACTTTTTGTGGGGACTTAAACTCCACTTTAAATCCAGGTGTTTCTTGAAAATAGGCATTGGGCTCAGTAAGACTGCCCAGTTAACACAGTTCAAATAAAATAAATAAAAAAAAGAAATTGCCATTTACCCTGAACAATTAATTAGGTGACTATTTTTTAATGAAATGATGCCACCAATTGTCAGAGCTATGCAAACAGGATAGACATCTGTGACTCTTTTGCCATCTCCTGTATCTTGCCAGTGTTTCAGCTTTACCTTAACTTCAGTCTTACCTATTTCTAGATTCTCTACTTGGACATGTATCATCTGTATCCATGCATTTGTCCAATTGTTCTGCTTCTCCTAAGTAATACACATCAACAGTTCTAGTTGAGTCAGAAATAACAGAATATTAGCTTCATACACACCTAGGGCACTAGCTACCTTTTATGTCACCCTGTGTCAGTCCTCAGTCTCATATCCCACTCATATTTTCAGAGATCCTCCAGTACTCAGGGAGAAAAAAGACATCTCTTACTACAGGACCAAAAATGTCTTTCTTGGTTCATAATTGCACCATAGCCTAAGCAGCTTGCTGAATCTCATACCACTCATGAAGCATTGAAGTGTTTCAGCTCAGACTGCAAATGTACTATTGGAATTTATTTCTGAATGCAACTTCAGGATTTATATATATTTAGGAATATCTTATCTCATGTAAATTGCACTGAATGTTATTTTAAGAATTGCTTGTCATTATGTATTTCTTGAGTCTGTATTATCTATTTCTATACATTTTTTGTTTTCCCATGTATTTTTGTACTAATCATTGCAGAGCCAAGGTCATCACTGAAAAGGACTTTGTAACCAGTCTACCTATCCATCTGACAAACAACTAACTATAAATATGTACATACATGCATACATTTGTATTCTTAGCATCAAAATTCATATAAAACATATAAGAGGAGGAAATGGATATCCACTAGCCTTATCTATCATCTAATCGGTTCATAGGTTCATATGTGTTTACTAGGCTAATGACCACAAGGTCCTTTTTAATCGTAGCCATCTATCCCAAATCTCTGACAAGTTCTGACACCCTTGATAAGTGTAAGCCTTTGTTAACATTGCAACATGTTAAAAATATGTGTCAGAATAGATTTTCTCTAGTTCAACCTTGACCTTATTTCTAAGCAAGATAGGCCAAATAATATACTTGGGATCTGTGAAAATTATTACCGAGCAAGCTAGACCAGAAAACATGGTACTGCAGCTGCAAATTTAGATAAGGCAACACAGCTCTGTTATAGTCAAAGAAATATTATGGAGCATTGCTTGCCTAGGAGAAGGATTTAGAAACATGGACAGTCAGACATTTTATTTTGTCCTTGCTTTAATTACAAGTTCTGTAATGAATGCAGAGTTGTTTACATAAAGGAAAATTACTGGTGAGATCACAGAAAACTAGCTCAGCATATGACAACATTCTGAAATGTTAACAGCCCTCACCAAATGATAATTGCATGATGTTGCTCTTAGCATAAGAATATGAATTATGATTAAGAGTATTGCAGAGGGTACCTGCCAAGCCATCTGATGTTTTTAATGTATTTAGGTTAGTCTTTGTAGTCTGCCATGTTACATTCACTTCTTGTATAATCTAATTTGTTGTCATTTATTCTAAACGTTACTGACACAACATGATTTTATTTCTCAGCTGATCTACTTGGAGACACACAGTGTTATGGAATTCTTTACACATTCAAAGCACCCTTGGTGATGTGTATAATCATTTTACTTGATTTATCCACTTTCTGAAAACTGAAAAGTATCGCTTTTTATTAGCCAAGTTGACCACTTCTATTAACAGAATTGACAACCGAGTTGCATCTCTCACTGTCTCTTCTTAGCAAATGTCTTCTTTGAATGCAACAGATGTCAAATAATTATTTTAAGCTTACTGACTATTATTCCTTTCTGCAGTATACACTTCATATTTATTGCAGAGTGGGTTGGCCTATATAATTTAGTTATTTTTAAAACCTTCCTCAGTTTCAAATTTGGATCAGTGGGACATATTTCTATGAAATGGATATCTTCTTGCCCTTTTGAACCTCCTGAATACTACCATCAATATTCCTTTAAAAACATTTTCCATGTCCTACAAAATCCCCTGGAAAACCTTCATTTCCCAGCATTTGCCAATCTTCAGACCCCTAACTGCCTCTTCTGATTCCCTCTTCTGAATGTCCTTAACCAACTATTCCATATATCCCTCTACCAGTTTGGGCCCATGATGCCACCCAAGTATTCTCTTAAACTGTTCACCTGATCTCTACTTCCACATATATCATTTTGTAATACCTCCTAAATGAGTTTTGCCATTTTCTGCGGATTCTCTATCAGCTCTGATTCCTACAAGTTGCCTGCAGTACTTTGCTTCGGGAAAGTGAACAGGTAATGCTTTTCCAGCATGTCTGATGAAACTCTGTGTCAATGTATACCTACAGTTTTTCCAAACTCAGTGCTTCTTTCTTCATATAGCATTCAAACCTAATTCTATGGAACAACACCATAGTAGATCTAATGATTAGCCTACGCAAAGCATTTCAAACTCACAACTGTATGTCCTTTCAGTATCAAAGAGCATACAATCATTAGAGCTCTCAGTAGCACTGACGCAACTACTCAGCAAAATGTAATGCTCCTCTCCTCCAAATTTTATGAAAACCAAGCAGATGAGTATTAAATTTCTGGCTTCAGTTTTCAGCATCTATAGTTTTATCTGCCAATGTCCAAATATTTTGTAGCGATTGTACCAAGACCCTCTCTGACAATATTTTACTGTGATTACTCATCATAACCTCCTTTGTTCCTGTTAGATAGCTTGAATACTAGAATGTGTGCATTGTGCTAATTTCCTAACTTTAGTTGTAACTTCCAGAGTTCCCTCAAAACAGTTTTTAGTATTAATTCCAACTCTTACTGTCATGCAGAATCAGGAAAGCCCTCCATAATTAGATTACTTTATCAAAAAATAATGTAACTTTTATGCTTTTCTTCACTTTCATATTACTGCCAGTGAACCTTGTCTGATTATTACGCTGTGTAGGGAATACCATTGACAGAATTTACTTATTTTACCTTATTTTTTCAGAGAATTTTTAACAACCTTTCCTATTTGACATGGCAAGTCTTTCTTCCTCAGATTCCCATTATAGCTTACTTGAAACCCTATTCAAAGTGTTATAATTGTGTTGTGTTGTGAACCTTTCAAAGCATCACATATGTGTAGGTTACAGGGAAGTTTGCCTGAATTACTCAACTTGCCAGCATGCCTAATATTTACATTTCTAAATAACTGTCTGTTTTAACTTATGGACACACTCTTTGTAGTTTTTCTTGTTTAGTATTGTACATTTTAACATACATCAAATCCGTAACAAATCTGCTATATTATTTCTGTTTCAATGCCTGTCTCAGTTATTATACCAGCAATCACTGCTCACCTACTGGTGGCACTAGATATACTCAAAATTGGAGTAGTTTAACAATCAGGGGGCATACAAGGGGCCATAATTATTAGTATTATATATTGTAGTTATCTAAAAAAGAAATTTCTTATCTTTTTTTAATTATTCCATTATAGAAAGGCACTTTTCATATCAAAGATTGTTTTGACAACAAAGATCTCTTCTGCTTATGGTTTCTCATCGTATTTCACATTGAACAGTTGTGAATGCTACCTTTTGTATGCAGTTATGTCATTATTATGATACATAAAGTAGAAAGGCAGAAACTAGACACTGGCACTAAACTTATTTGAATCATGTACTGTTGCACATAATACAGTCATGTACTAAGCACATCAGTGGTAGAGACAATGTTTTAAATGTTTACAGTACATACATAATATAGAGGAAAGCCGTACTACAGACTTGTCATATAAATTAGTCAATACAGTCTTCTGTTATTTAGAGTACAATCTACAGTTTCAGGGATATTCAGTTAGCCTAGTCTTACATTTATATACATAGTCTGTATAGTATTTACTAGATATTTACAAGGTTTTTGAAGGTCAACAATAAATCGAGCTTCAGCTACATATAGAAGACATAACACATGTGGAAAGGAACAACAGTGTTATCTAAGGAGAGATGTACAGTGTTAATGACAGCCAAGTTCTGGAACAGATCTTGCCCATTGCAGAGGGCTGCTGTATGCAGACCTCCATGGTCTTGGGTAAGAGTAATTCTTAAAAACATGTTGCTCTTTTCTTCTGACTATAGATGGAACTCATATGTATGCATGATAATGGGGGACATGTTGATTCAGTTCACTATCTAGATAGTACACCTGACTGACCACCATTGTTAAGAGATGACACCTCTTCTTTAATGAAGGAACGGCAAATGTATGCACCATTTCCATTTGTAATTAATGAAAAAACAATTAATGAATGGAATAGAAAATACTGTAGTGTTAAGATTTTTTTTAATTTAAGTTAAATGGATATTGCTGCAATTTATGACTATTTTCCCCAATTAAGCAGTTTCTTTTCCAAAGAACCTGTTGCCTATTTTAAATATATATATATATATATTAATTTTGACTCCCTTATGAACACATGATTTTACATTAGTAAATTTACTCTGTTAAAAAAAACATAATTTAGCCAAATTGCTTCATGTGAGGTCTGTTTTTAAAAGTAAGATATAATGCATGGTAATGTCCGTACAATACACATCGGTACAGCCAGTGCTAACACATGCTGAGATTAATATATGCTATGCACCTGTACTAAGCTGGACTGCTTAGTAGTGATACAAGTAACTGTTGTTATGGCCAAGCAGCTAGCTGTGCTCTGTTGTTTATTTATTTATTTGACATTTGTTGACTGGGAGTGCCCGACTGAGCAAAGGCCCCTTTTCAGCGGAGGCCTGGGGAGAAAAGCTCCACAATACCATATAAAATTAATAACCTATAAACAATAATACAATAGTACATACAGGTGAGTAAAAATACAGTAAGACAATAACATGAGAAATGAATAACATATAAATAACAATGAAATAGTACATATAGGTGAGTATAAAAATAGAGTAAGTAACACATTTTATGCTAGCTTGAAGCAAATAATAAGCATATGTACAGTGTGGACAAGCAATGTCCATGATATTTTGAGATAGGCTATATTACAGAGCAGTTGCTTGAAACAATGGATCTGTTGTTGTGTAATTACACAATATCAAATATGAAGTAGTAAAAAGCAATTGTCCCTAAGAGAGATTTTTTACAAG
The DNA here is from genome assembly GCF_019279795.1 of Protopterus annectens. Classification (NCBI taxonomy): domain Eukaryota; kingdom Metazoa; phylum Chordata; order Ceratodontiformes; family Protopteridae; genus Protopterus; species Protopterus annectens. The sequence goes on from NC_056728.1 coordinate 1,119,020,244, forward strand.
TTACACAGTAGGCAGTCTGCAACAGAAGGTTAAAGACCAATTGGCAAAGAGCAGCATCAGTATAGTGCAGGTGGCAAAGTTAGAGATGATTAGAGATTGGGTAGGAGTTACAATTACATGTTGAGGTGATGAGTAGATATAGTTTTAGAGCCTTTTTGAATTTGTGAATTGTTGTCATTTTTCTGATGTCAGGGGGAAGCTAGTTTCAGTTTTGCGCAGGTGAGTAACTATATAAGTTTTGGGCATTTTTTTGGGGGGCTTAGAGATTTTCAGGTGTTGTAGGTTAGAGCTCCTAAGGGCTCTAATAGGAGTATAGAGAGTGACAAGAGAAGAAATTCTGGGGCAAGGAGTTTTTTGTGGAGAATGGAATGAATGTTTAATAGCTGGGAGAGTTGAAGCTGTTGGGGGAGCTCAAGCCAGTTTAAGGTAGTCAGTGAAAGACAGTGATGTGAGTTAGGGGACTGTCTTGCAGCAAATCAAGCAATTTTGTTCATAGGTTCATAGGTGTTTATTAGGGTAATGACCACAAGGGACTTTTTAAGCCTAGGCATGCATACAAAATCTCTGACAAGTTCTGATACTCTTGATAAGTGTAAGCATGGGCCTGGGAGATGAACCATTTACAGGTTACCTGTGTCCATTAGAGACATAGGTGCCAAACCAGGGATAAATTTTCAGTTTCCCATTCAACTGTCCAAGTTAAACTTGAATTGTGTTAGGGAAGAACTCTGCTTCACATGGATGGGGAGCCTGTTCCATAACACACGAACACAGTTGAGTAAAAAGCAGAACACCTTTATCCAACACAAAGCTTTCGGGACAACTCCCTTTTTCAATGATTAACACAAGGTGCAGTTACATTCACATTTAAATACACCCACCACACATCACATGACCTGCAGCCAAGGTCATATGATCAACTGCATCAGAATTGAATATATCTACTAGCATTTTTACTAAATAGTATAAAATTCAAACTCTTATATATATACATATAAATATACATCTATTCTTATATATAAAAAAGTATGATATATCTCAACACTCAAAAATTCATCTACTCAACACTCACATCTTACTTAATGTACATAAAATTATAAAAATAATTGTTTATTCAGTGCTAAAAAATTCTTACAGCAAAGAACATGACCAAATCCATGTTACCTAAACATTAATTATTTCAAACAATTGTGCTGCAACTTTACTAAAATTGGTTTTATTGACACGGCTGCATTTAAACCAGGTTCAGTGTCTGCTGACAAACGCACTATCCACTCATATTCCCTTACTTCTAGTTGATTGCATATGTCACCCCCTCTTAAAGTTTTAAATAACATGTCTATAGCTCTAAATTTAAACATATGCCCAATACCACTTTCTTTTATATGTTTATATAAAGCATTTGTCTCACATTGCCTCCTGATGCTGGACTTGTGTTCAATTATACGATCCCTCAACTTTCTCGTTGTCATCCCCACATAAAAAGATGAACATGCTACACAAGTTGCTATATATACAACATAGCAAGAGGCACATGTTGCCAATCCATTAAAGTTGTAGCGTTTATTAGTAACAGGATGTTGAAATATACTGTTATTTAATGAACTACCATCTTGGGCTGGCATTATATCAATGCAACAACTACAATTGTAGCAACATATAGTGCCTCTAGTTCTTCCTTCAGGTTGTAAAGTGGACGGATGTGAAAAATCCTTATAACATAAGAATGACTTCAAAGACCTTTTATTCCTATAAGCAAATGAGGGTGTAACTCCTACAACTGCTCTTACGTCATCCTGTGCTAGGAGTATTTTCCAATATTTATTTATAACCCTTCTAACTATATGTGTTTTCATATTATATGACGTTATGAACCTCAGTTTACCATCACTTCTCATTCTCTCCAACTCATTGCTGACACTATTATCAGGTAGACATATAGGTTTGTAGGTCGTCGTTCTATTATTCTTAACTAAATCTCTCATACTGTCTACTAACTTCTTGGGTAGCCACTAGCTACAAAGTCACCACATGTCTCATCTAATTGTTTTACGAAATTCTCTTCAGTATTATTAAGTCTACTAATTCTTATCAACTGGGCCTTCACTATGCCCTTGAAGACATGAGGGGCATGCATGCTTGATGCTTCTAAATAGCGCCCAGATGAAACCTCTTTTTTATATACAGTGGTAACAAATTTGTTGTCATTCATTTTCAAATTTATATCCAGAAAATTCACACTACTTTGTGAACATTCCATTTTAAAATTCAAAAAGGATGTTGTGTTATTTAAATAAGCATTAAAATTTAACAAATCCATATGTGTACCTTTCCAAATGAGAAAGCAGTCGTCCACAAATCTTTGATAAAATTGGACCCCATCATTTATAAAGCCACTATCATTAAACAAGTATGTCCTTTCCCACTGGTATAGGACTATATTAGCAAACGTGTTAGCTACGGGAGTACCCATAGCCACACCTGTTAATTGCACATAATGCTGTTCATTAAAAATAAATACATTATTCCTCAGCACTACATCTAATAACATGCAAATATTATCAGAATGTCTAGATGTAAAGCCTGAGTGCTGTGTAAGGAAATCACGTACAGACTCTACACCATAATCAATGGGAATCACAGTAAACAAAGAGGCTATATCCAACACAGCCATATACATATTCCCATTTTCCCAGAGTGTATCTTTCATATCAACTTGCCATCTGTTTAGTTTCATTAAGAAATCTGTTGTATCTTTAATAACAGTAGTGCAAATAGATAACAGGGGTTGCAGCTGCTTTTGCAAATACAAAGAGATAGGCTCCGTGACCCATCCTTTGCCTGAAACAATTGGTCTCATTGGTGGATTCTCCCTGTTTTTATGCACCTTGGGAATCCCATATAATTGTGGTATTATGGGACTAGTCACAGTAAAGAAATGGAATATGTCCAATGTAATATCACCTGCTAACTGTATGTCGTATATACACATGTTAACGTAGGATACATATTTCTTAACATCTAGGCTAGAAATAAGTTGTTGTTCCATAGACAGGATTGTCTCTAGGATACATACCTATCTCTCCAGCAGGTCCTATTTATAGCACAGGCAAGGTTTAAGTCTTTAAAATTGGGAAGTTTGGTGCTATTTGTTTTGTGGATATGCAGGAGGTTCATTAGAGTGGGGTCTGACAATGCCCTATATGCCAGGCATAGATATCCCCTCAAAAGCCTGTAGGACACAGAATACATGGATAGGGCCTTGAGGTGGTCTGCACAGGACATTTTACTTATGCCCTGTATTCTTTAAGTGAGGAACCTCTGTGGAAATTCCAATTGTTGGATATGCCTGGTTAGGTACATACCAAAGGGGGCATTGTACTCAATGATAGTTCCGATGAATGTCTAATACAGTGTAACAATGACTTCCTTGGACTTAGATGCCATACCTTTATTTATAAATTGCGCAACACAGAATGATTTCCTCACCACTGTAGACACATGATGGTCAAAGGCAAAATTACTATCTATGTGTGTCCCTAAGTCCCTGACTACTGGGTCAAATCTAAGCGGTGTGTTGTCACTATGCTAGTTACCAGGGATGGATGACTTCTCAAAGGATACTATTATGCATTTTTTGGAATTTAGTTTTAGCCCATGGCTCTGACACCAACTGATTGTCTGTGTCAGCCCCCCTGGAGAACATTTGTGTCAGTGTGAGATTCAATGACAGATCCTAATTTGCAATCATCTGCAAATTTAGTCAGCCAGAGACCACTGACATTGGCCTTGACTATGAGAACTAAATGCCAAAAAGGAGCGATCCAAGGACTGATCTCAGAGGGACCCCACATGTGACAGGCCTCTTTGTAGAGCTGGACTCCCCAATTCTAACTTCTGGGGTCCTGTCTGTGAGCCAATTGGTTATCCACCAGGTGTCATATGGTTTTTTACTTAACCTCTTGAGTTTTTCAACAATGCCTGAGTAGGGTATGGTGTCAAATGCCTTGGCCAGGTCAAGGTAGACAGTGTGCACAATTTTGCCTTCATTCATTGTTTTGGTGACCTTCTCAAAGAAGTCCACCAGGTTGAGTAAGCATGACCTACCCTTGACGAAACCAAACTGGGTTGGGTTCAGAGTCTGGAGGTTTACTATATCTCTGTTGATCATCTCCATGATAATTCTTTCCCTGGCTTTACATATAAGACTAGTGAAACTTATGGGTCTATAGTTTCCAGGGTCTGTAGATGGCCCATCTTTGTGCAGAGGGATAACTGTTGCCTTTCTCCATTCATGGGACTTGAAGCTTGTTTGGAGGCTACAGTTAAATAGTAATTCCAGAGGGCCTGATAGGTCATGCTTCATGCTGTTTAGAAGGCATCCTGAGATATTGTCTGTGTCCACTGATGCAGTGTTCTTGGTCTTAGACATAGCATTAAGGACCCTTTCCCTAGTGATAGTAGGGGGATTTTTATTGATGATATTTCCTGAGGAAAGGTTGAGGGGGAGAGACGGGTAAAGTTGGAGCTGAATTTGTCAGCCAGGAGGTTTGCTATATTTTCTGGCTCATTACAGGTGGCTCCATTTACAATGAGCTCTACACACAGTTGTGTATTACCTTTGAGGTTGCAGACATAGCTAAAGAATCCTTAACCTGGGAGGCCAAACTTGCCTCAGATTTGGCTTTGGTAGACTTTATTTGTCTTCTGAGTTGTTTGTTTAATTTGATGTGAGTCCAGTGGCAGCTGGTGACTTCAAATTAAAGGGGGGGGCTGGAGGAGGACAGCTGAATGGGTGTGGCCAATTGGAAGTGGTGTGGCCAAATAGAAAGGGGTGGAGCTGTGCTCAAAAACACAACAACTGGAACTTTAATTAAATACGCTGCCCTGGGTGCCAAACCATAATTAAGAGAGTACAATCAAGACAAAATGAAGTGTAGAAGAAAAATATTTCAGTGCATTGGCTACATGACAGCTTACTTAATATCTAGATGGAAACAAAAAGGTTGTAAGGCATAATAAAATAAATTACTTTTTAAATACATTACTGGAATACTAGTCAAAATCAAGTAAAAAAAGCTTCTCCTTGAACTGCAGTTCTAATTATAACTTATATTCAGCTTTATAAAAGTACCAAGTAACATGCTGAAAGTAGAAATATCTGTGATACCCCTACTTGTAAAAATGTTTCTTATACAAAAAAGACCTGCTGCCTGACAACAACTATCTACTTGTTTCATGGGGAAAACATGATCAAAGTAAAAAGTGGACAGCAAACAAGAAATAAGCTCATGATAAATTGCTTAAGCCTTAAAGGATTACTGCACAGGTTATGGACAACACATGATAGATTAGCATTTTGTTTAGTTTATGGGTAAAGTCTGCAAAGATGACTGCAAATCTTCAGCAAATGTAATGAGCTTCTGAAAATACTGTAATCCTGTCCATTATTACAAATACTGTCATATGCATTTCAATACCTAAGGGTTGTATATTATCTAGTTATGTAAATATTCTCTGCATGGCAACAACAAAACAGCTTTCAGTTTTGGTAATTAGTTAACAGTATGCTTATTAAAGATTACTTGCATCTTACATTCATAGACAAGCTTACCCGATGGTCATTAAAGCATTGCTACTTAAACACAAAGCAACAGGGCACTGCGACAGCATGCATTTTCTGAATAATAAGCATAGATCAACAGTGTAAAAATATGACAGAAAACCAGAACATTCTGCAAATTCAAGGACAGATGAAAAGCCAGTGTCGTACTTGTGTCTACCTTGGATGGGGGAATACTCTGCACACTTACACTGCATAACTGCTCCTTGCCTTGCTTGGACACATCCAGAGTCACTACATGGGGGAGTAGGGTGCAACAAGTATGTCACAGTTTGAAATGTCTCTGGCTGCTGGTGATGGCTATATGACACTCATACCTCTCAACCTCAGAGCAAGAAATCTGGACAAAGCCATACACGGTAGTGGGACACCGGCCCAAAAATAAGGACAATTTTTAAATATTGCTCTTATAAATTTAGAAAGATAATAGAATAGTAGTAGGTCTTGCATTAGTATGAATTTTCTGAAGGGTATGAAATCTGAAACTCAAACGTCTGCCATTATTTTCTAACTTCAATCTTTAATTATTTGCCACTAATTTGGCTGAAAACCACATTTTATGAAAAACAGACCAAAAATGTGATGCAAAAATATTCCTCAAAAGCAGCAAATAGATGAAAGAAGCGTGCAGACCTAGTTCATCAGAATTCTGATGAAGTCTGAAACTTGATGAAAAGAACTTAAATAAACTTGGATTTTGCTGGTGATCTGTTCTGCATGCTTCTTTCATCTATTTGTCGCTTTTGAGTGGTTTTACTTTGTTTATTTCTTGATGCAAAAATATAAACTTGCCACATAATACAGCTGGAAACCTGTCAAAGAAGGGACACCTTTTTAATGTTAGTACTGTTAACTTGAGCTACTGACAAAATAAGAGCATCTATATGCATTTCTGAAATAAAAGTAATCTATAACTCTGATCATTACAGTTATTTATGATTGTAAACCCTCCATGTTTTCTTCCTCAAATTGCCAAAGGGGAGAGCAACATTTTGAGCCAACATTGGGGGCATTTGAGAGGTTTGGATATTCCTAATTCTATAAAGCGATTTATTTGCGCATACCTCTCAACCTCTTAATGCAGGAAATCTGGACAAGGCCAAATAAATATATTGGGGGAACATACAGACAGTGCTAAAAATTGCTCTAGTATAAACTTAAGACACTTGATAGAATAACAGGTCTTGCTTTAACATGTATTTTTCTGAAGGTTATAATGTCTGAAACTCAATGTCTGTCATTATTTAGTGACTTCATTCCTAAATGATTTGCTGCAAAACCACACATTTTATGAGGAACAAACCAAAAATAAGAAGAAAAAATCTATTCATTCTGCAAAAATCTGGACAGTTGAGAGGTATAGTTCAGCCAGGGCTGTCTGAGTTTGCTGCCCTTCCCCCCTCACAAAATCATGGTTGAATGGAACCTCCCCCTGCAGCCATTCCAATGTCCCCATTCCTTGGTTATTTCAGCCCATTTACCAAAAACACTGTAATGTGCATACTGCTTTACTTCTGCGATGATCTGGAGTTTATTTGAAAGTTTTATTTTGCATTTTACAGCACAGACCCTAATAGACATCTGCTAAACAAAGCAATGCAGTCTTACAATGAAAATAGACTTAGCATTAAAACTTCTCTGCCCTTGAAACTTACATTCATTGAAACAGCATTGAAACTCATATTCAAAGAAAATACATTTTGTCAGTGGCAGATAAATATTAACTTTGGGCTGTTTTCAAATCATAGGCCCTTTGAACATGAAACATACACATGCTCTTTGATACACCTTCCTGATTGTATTAAATTATATTCCTTGTACAATACAGTACAGTTGTTAGAGGGCATTTTAAATTTATTGTTTTGAACGGTTTTCCATTAAACAATGAAAGAAAATGCATGCACCAATAATGACAAAACTGCCCAGTTCAGAACATTTCCATCATAAAAGTCTACTCAAATTTACATTTCCATCATAAAGGTCTACTCAAACTTCTACAGTCCACCAGTATCAGTAAATATGCACAATCTCTGAAGAAGTAAAAGTCATCTAAATAATTCCACATTAATAAAATCTGTAACTAATGAAGAGGTTGCTGCTAGCAAGCAACTTTATATGTCATTGTTTCCTCTACAAATAAAGTGGTTGTTGCCCTTTAGGAATAAATTGCCCATGTTGCATTAAAAAATGATAAGCTAGTAATATCGCAGTAGGGAATGGATGGCAAACTGATAACAGGTTCATAGTTACTAGGTATTTTCCCCAAAAAGGACTGCAGCATCCACCCCATTTACAACACAGTACAGTATCAGCAATGCATCTACCTACTGTGGGAGTAGAACCCACAGCCTTCTGCATCAAAAGTGAGTACACTAGCTGTTGTGCTATTAACAATGCAAGTAAACTCACCATAAACAGTACTAAACTTTTGTTCCCCTGCAGCTCTCAGCTCCTTGTAAAATCTACTCAACACTCCGCTGTATCTCTGAACTTTGCAGCACAAGAAATCTGGAAAAAGCCAAAATTTATTGGGGGGAGGGGACAGAAGCCCAAATGCCAGGGACACATTTTAAACATTGCTTATATAATGTTGGAAAGTTGCTACAATAAAATGCTGTGTTACCACCATACATTTCACTGCCAAGTCTTGAACCCAGTGGAATCCTGTGAAAAACAGTCAGAGCAACATACCACTATGCCAAATCAGCTGTTTTGTGAAAGAGAGGAAGACTGAAACTTAAATGTCTACCATTTAGTGAATTCAGTTCTCACCATAGCTGTCAACCTCTTAGCACAAAACACCTGAACAAAGCCAATAATGGGGGAATTCAGCCCTCAAACATATTCAGTGAATTCAGTTCTCACCATACCTCTCAACCTCTTAGCAAAAAACACATGGACAAAGCCAGTAATGGGGGAATACAGCTCCCAAACATATTCAGTGAATTCGGTTCTCACCATAGCTCTCAGCCTTAGTACAAAAAACCTGGATGAAGCCAATAATGGGGGAATACGGTCCCAAAAATAAGGACAAATTTCAAATATCCATGTTATAAACTTAGAAAATTATTAGAATAAAAGGTCATGTACTTTCTGAAGAATATGAAATCTGAAATTCAAATGCCTGTTATTTTTATTTAACATTTGTTAACCAGGAAAGTCTGACTTGGAACAATAGCCAATTTTCAGCAGAGCAGGGAGAAACACTCCAGACACATGTCTTTGTAAGATGGGAAGACATGCAGACTCCACACAGAAAGCACCCAAGCCAGTAATCAAACCAGAGAACCTGTAGCTGTCAGGTAACAATGCTACCAGTGCACTACTTACTTTGCCAGGAACAGCAACCATACAGAAACCACAGATTTTATGAGGAACAGAACAAATATGATGCAAAAACCTGCAAATTTTGTACAAATGGTGGTGGTTAGGGAATTCAGGCCCTTACTACCTGCACTCAAGGTACAGGGTTCAAGCCTGAGCATTCTCTAGCCACCAATATGTAGCAGCTGGGACATATCACACACACACACACACACACACACACACACACACACACACACACACACACACACACACACACACACACACACACACACACACACCATAGCAATTCTGAAACACCCTACCTCCACAGCAGATTTAAGTCCTTGTCCTCTGCAGCAACCTAATCAGCTGTCCATAGCAGCAGATTTGTTCCTTCATGGCAGCTAAGTCCTCATCCTCCATAGTGGCCTGAATCTGTCCTCTGCAGCAGCCTGATCAACTTTCCGTCCTCCATAGCAGGCTTTACTGGTTTTCCCACAAGATGTGAGTAGGCTGGAGCCTGCAGGTGTGTTCTTTTGGTCTGTGTGGTCATCACCACACAGACTTCTGGGCTGCCTAACACAGCAGTCTG